>NW_007726872.1:0-8577 GCF_000696425.1 Galeopterus variegatus | reverse complement strand
TTTTTTTAAAAAAAAAAAAAAAAAAAAAAAAAAAAAAAAAGATAACCGGTAAGGGGATCTTAACCCTTGGCTTGGTGTTGTCAGCACCACGCTCTCCCAAGTGAGCCACGGGCCGACCCTTTAAACTTGTTATTAAATGGGCAATTAACAGGCTCATTCAATAAAGTAAAAGCCAATTTTACCTGAAAATCCCAGATTGGGTTTCTTCTTTTTCCTCTCCCAGCTCTCTGCATATTCTGCACTGATCTCCAGTGACTTCATCCTCATAATCTTCCCCTTTTCCTGCACATTCCTCAAAAGGGAAAAAACATTAGCTCTGTTACCTCATAAAATTCCTTGATTCCTTTTAAATCAAGAAAGACCTGAAAACTTATCAAGACTGTAACTTGATCACTTTCAAAGAAAACTGTGGAATTTGCTATGGTCTGTAAGTGATGCACCTATAACTTTGATGCTAAAAATAGCTATGGTGGATATATTATGTGTCCATCAAAAACACTTCCCCCCTCCTTTCTGGGTTCATGACTGCCCACCTCCCAGCTTCCCTTGCAGCTGAGTCAGACCACATGACAAGTTCTCAACAAAGTAGAAGTACTGAGGGCTGCTCCCATGCCTTAAGACAGTGGCTGTGTCTCCTCTATACCCATTTCCCTCCTGCTGGCTAGAACTTGCAACCACCTAGTTAGCCCATACCCACACCAATAATGTGCTAGAGAATGGCAGAGTAATAATGAAATGAATACTTATGTGAAACTGAGCTGCCCTAACTTGGGCTGCTCATCTAAGAAGTGATACATGAAAGACTAATGAGCTGTATTGTTCTTTTTTTTTTTTTTGAAGATCTCAATTAGCTTTATTCCGATTCTAGAATCAGGCAACACTTTATTCCATAGGTGTTCCCTATTGTTTCTTATTGCTGGAGCTTTTGTTAGCCTTTCACCCTAATATTCATTGCTTATATAGTGTGTTCCAGGCACTGTTCTAAATGTTTTACATATTTTATTCTCACAAATATGTAAGGTACAGATGAGGAAACCAGATCCAGACTGCTTAACTACCATGCTATATATACTGCCTCAATGAAACACAATATATTGAATCCAGAGTTTATAAGGATAGCAAAATTGTACTTTTTTCTTTTCTCTTGATTCCCAGCCATAGTTTTTTTTACCTGTATATATTTTAATCTCTTTAAACATAAACAACAAAACATCATCACACTCCCAAAATAATTCTTTAATATCAAATATCCTACCAGTGTTTGTATCTTCTTGAGGTCCCATGTCTATTATTTTTATAGTTTGTTCAAACCCAGATTTAAACACGTTCCATACATTGCAATAAGTCAATACATCTCTTAAGTCTTCTTTAATCTATAGGTTCTCTCTCCATCATTTTTAACCCTTGCTTTTTTGGGGGATGTGAAAAAAAAACAAAAAACTGGGTTGACCTACAGTTTCCCAAAATGGATTTTGCTAGTTGCCTCCTTATGATGTCCTTTAACATATTCCTTTGACTCCTGTATTTCCTGTAAATTGGTAATTAGATCTATTGGCTTTATCCAATTAAGGTTAAATTTATTTTTAGCAAGACTACTTCACATGAAGCTGGTGCTGTGTACTATCAAGGGACATAATCTCTGATTTTCTCTATTTTTGTGATGTTAGCAGTCATTGATGATTACTACCTAGATCCAGTAACTTATTAAAGACTGCAAAAGGGTGATGCTCTAATTACATCACTGCTTGTTCATGTATCATCTGGCCTCTGTATACTGTATGTTCTCTGTAAGAGTACTACATAGTCTACATTTTTTTTTTTTTTGGTGGCTGGCCAGTATGGGGACCAATGTATATTCTTTGTTTCATGTGCATTAAGTGTGAGTTTGATTATTTTTTAGGGTTTTTCTGGGCAAATATAATTACCCTCCCCACACATACCTTGTCTCCAGTTGCACCCAGATGCTTGCTGGCCTCTTACCCTAATGTGGACTCTTTTGTGCTTGTTTCCACCACTTGGATACCTCTTCCCCAACCTTATTTGTGTGGTAATGTCTACTCATCTTTCAAGATTAGTTACCACTTCAGTTGTCAATCTGTTTCTTCTCTGCACTTCTAAGGTCTTTTGTTTCTCCCTGTAACGTGGCATTTACCTAGTCTTTGAGTAATTATTGGTTGTGAACTTGCCTTCTGTTTATTCCAGGCAGAAGCTACCGTATTTACCACTGTATCCACATTATCTAATTGGCTATCACACACTAGAGACTATGGGGGCGGTTTTTGGATGAATGAGTGAGTGACGAACTCGCTGTGTGACAATACACAAATTCCTTCCCATCTCTGGTCCCAGTATCACATCCTTAAAAAGAAAGTTTTGATAGAATCACTTGGGTTGAAAGGAGAGAGTGGACAGTGGTTTTTTTTTTTTTTTTCCTTTTTGTCTTTTTTCGTGACGGGCAACGGGATCGCAACCCTCGGTGTCCCGCCCGCACTGCACTCAACCAGTGAGCGGACCCGTCTCTATATAGAATCCGAACCGTCGGCGGGAGCGCCGGCGCGCTCCGAAGCGCCGCACTCTACCGAGTGCGCCACCGGGCTGGCCCGGTGTTTGTTTTAAAAATACCAATATCTGGTCTCCAAACTGAAGTGGGGCCTGAGTATGTGTATTTTTCAAAAGTTCTCAAAGTGATTTCAGTGCGCTGCCAGGGTTGAGAACCACCGGGATAGATCTTTCATCTTGGGAGACGATCCAGCTCTGCGGGTCTGTCATGCGCGCTGATGGGACTTCCTCGTCCCTCTACAAATGCGCAGGGGCCTGGCCAGGTGACAGGTCTGAGTTGGCCTCAGGGAATACTCACCCACTTCAGGTGCAGCTCCCGGAATGTGCATAGTCTGCTCGCGGGCAGTCAGCTCCGCCGCTGCCCATAAGGGCCCCTCAGCCCCGCTGTCCACGGACTCCTGCAGTGAGGACGGCGGCCCAGGCCGAGTCCCCGCCGGTCCCGAAGGCCAGGTCGGTATCCTTCTCTACCGCCTCTACCCCACTGTGTCTGCGGCTCCCTCCTCCTGGCATCGCCTCCGGTCTACGCCAAATCTGCAGCCGCCAAAGCTCTCCACCCCTGGGGAGGGGCTACCACCCGCTTTTTCAGCCCTCCGTTATCCCAGGGCAGTGCTTTCCCCCCAGACTTCCGGCAACAACAAATAACTATTCCCACTCGGGGGCTCACTTCCGGTGGCCGCACAGCCACAGAATTCTAACGAATCCCCGCCCTTTCTGGGCCCCCCAAGAGCGTAGGAACCAATCCCCGCCCCTGCAGCTCTGGGCCGCGTCCGATTGGGCCAGGCTCATGCGCAGGCGCATTGAGTGGAGCAACCTGGGAAGGAGCGGAAAAACGGCGAGGGAGTCTGGGCGTCGGACGTGTGTGAGGGCGGTGTCGGGACGTTCCGGGGAAGTGAGGAGACTAGAGGCGGAGGGTCGAAAGCACCAAACTCGTGGGAAAGCAACCCAAAGCACATATTGCGCCCACCAAGTGACTAACCTTGTAATTTAGATCTTTGATTACTCAGTCCAAAGTAGGCCCACAGTCTCCATCACATCGTCCTATTTTAATTCTGTGCGTAACAGTTTATTATCTCCCTTACTTCTTAGTACAACGTAAGCTTCATGAGAACAGGGTCTATTCCTGTCTTGTTCACAACTGATTCCCTGCGATTCGAATTGTTCCGGTACAGTGTATGAATTAATAAAGTTGAATGAATGAATAAACGAACATACGGACTGGGGGCATTTGATCCGTAATCTCTCCCTCAAGCATCTCCATGATGCAGAAAGATTTCTTGCGTTAACCTGAGGCTTTGATTTTTCTCCTCAAAGTGATGCATAATACCAATATTCTTTTATCCATCCGTTAGTTCAGTAACGAACTGTATAACTGTTCTCAGGTCATTTAACTCATCTATTCTTTGGTTTATCAAGCATGAAAAAGAAATAATAAATAAAGCGATACCCATGCCATAGGGTAGTTTGAGGATAAGTTAGTTAATACATGGGAAGTGTTTGTGACTAGTTCTTGGCCCATAGCAAATGCTGAGTAATTGCTGACTTTTATCAGTTGGAGGCAGATGCATCCCCTTCCTGCCTCAGATCTCCCTAAATGTCTTTCTTCGGGGATGCCCTAACTGTCACCACTTACGAAGTCAGTTTCCTGTTATAGCTCTTCATACTTCTCTTTCTTCTTTGCAGTACTTATATAAACGTAATTAAATAAGTGTGTAATTGCTTGTTTAGTGTAATTAATTTAAATGAGAATTTTCTTAACCCAGCAGTAATTCGAGTGAGGGAGGCTTCACAATGATTCCAGCCCCAGCCCCTGATCTGACTGAGGCTGCATGAGAAACCCCATGCGAGAACCACTTAGCTGAATCCAGTTAATTACCCGAACTGTGAGAGAGGATAATAAAATAGGGCTGGCTGGTTAGCTCGCTTGGTTAGAGCGTGGTGCTGATAACACCAAGGTCAATGGTTTGGATCCCCATACCAGACAGCTGCTAACAACAACAACAACAAAAAGTTGTGTTAAGGTACCAGGTTTTGGGGTGATGTGTTATGCTGCAAAAGACAAATTATACAGTTTAAAACAGTTTTGAAGAATCACACACAAACCTTAATATTGCACAGGAAAACAAGACTGACATTCCTGTGAATGTTATTAATACATTATCGTATGAAATCAGAGTTGTTGAGCAATTTTTACCACACCGAATAGTATCTTTCTCTTTTTTTGATGGCTGGCCAGCACAGGGTTAATTCCCTTCTCTCTCTCTCTCTCTCTCTCTCTTTTTTTTTTAGATGACCGTTAAGGGGATCTTAACCCTTGACTTGGTGTTGTCAGCACCACGCTCTCCCAAGTGAGGGAACCGGCCATCCCTGAAAGAAAGGCAGCGAAACCCGGTCTGACGGTTCACCAGAGAAATTCCGTTTATTTAAAGACTGCGCCTCTATTTACAGAGAGCCGCGTTCTGGGACTGGGTAGGAAGTGGACGGGGCGGTAGCTGATTGGACAGGATTGGACTGGGGTGTGTCCCGATTTGTGAAAGGTTGGATTCTGGCGCCGTGGGGATCTTTTGGCGCCTGCAGGATCGCTTACAGCGGAGAAGAACCCGGAAGGGCGTCATATTGCTAGGGACTGTCTCCTGTCGAGTGCCCATGGGATTCCCACAATCCCTATATAGGGATCCGAACCCGTGGCCTTGGTGTTATCAGCACCACACTCTCCCAAGTGAGCCACAGGCCGGCCCACTTCCCTTCTCTATGCTGCTTCTTTTTATCTCTTCCAGAGACTCCTTTAGTTAATTATGAAGATTTGCATTTTTTAAGGTTAGGCTTAGGAATTCTATGACTTTATATTGTAAACAAACTGGCAATATGGAGCTCAATTTTACTGGCAGGAATGGAGAAAAGAATGAAATAGGATTATTATTATTATTATTTTGGCAGCTGGCTGGTAAGGGGATAGGATTCTTAATAGTAAAATAAGAAGCATACAAGCGCCACTCTTCCCAAATGACTATATGCCTTCCTAGAAAAATCAAAGATCTATAAAACAAGCCTCCCCTGATGACTTTTCTATGCCATCTGGCCCCCTCAAAGGGTCTGGCACCTAGTAGATATTCAATAAATGTTAAAAAACTGAATGGGAAAAACATTCTGTCAGTGCTACCTCCGAATATCTCTGAGCTCAGCAAACAGAGCCCCTAGAACCTATTTTTTTTTTTTTTTTTTTTTAAAGATGACCGGTAAGGGGATCTTAACCCTTGACTTGGTGATGTCATCCCCTCGCTCCCCCAGTGACCGGACCGGCCATCCCTATGTGGGATCCGAACCCGGGACCTTAGGTGTTATCAGCCCCGCACTCGCCCGAGTGAGCCACGGGCCGGCCCAACCCCTAGAACCTATTTTTTTTTTTTTTTAAAGATGACCGGTAAGGGGATCTTAACCCTTGACTTGGTGATGTCATCCCCTCGCTCCCCCAGTGACCGGACCGGCCATCCCTATGTGGGATCCGAACCCGGGACCTTAGGTGTTATCAGCCCCGCACTCGCCCGAGTGAGCCACGGGCCGGCCCAACCCCTAGAACCTATTTTTTTTTTTTTTTAAAGATGACCGGTAAGGGGATCTTAACCCTTGACTTGGTGATGTCAGCCCCACGCTCACCCAGTGAGCGAACCGGCCATCCCTATGTGGGATCCGAACCCGGGACCTTAGGTGTTAAATCAGCACCGCACTCTCCCGAGTGAGCCACGGGCCGGCCCAACCCCTAGAACCTATTTAATGCTCCTTTTCCCTTTATTTCTCCTCTTACTTCTTCGCCATGGGTATTGTCAACTATACTAAAGATACGGGCCGGCCCTTGGGTCACTCAGGAGAGTGCGGTGCTGATAACACCAAGGCCCCGGGTTCGGATCCTGTATAGGGATGGCCGGTTCGCTCACTGGGTGAGCGTGGTGCTGACAACACCAAGTCAAGGGTTAAGATCCCCTTACCGGTCATCTTTAAAAAAAAAAAAAAAAAAAAAAAAAGATAGGAGGTCACTTTCCCAGGACATATTTCAAAATCTTCCTTAGCATAGGGGAATTTAATGGTTTCTGAAATCTTTGTGATAGACTTTTTTTTTATTTTGCCACAGTATACGTCCTTGTACACAAATGCATAAGTATTGGTACTTTAATTTCTGTGGGATAATTTCTCAAAAGTGGGTCTGCTGAGTTAAAGGGTTGATATAATTCTAATTTTAATAGATATTGCTGATTAACTTTTCTTAAAGTTGCAGCAATTCCCATTCTTAAGTGTTGCTTGGAAGTGCATGTTTCTGGAATCTTCTCCATTATTTGATTTTATTGATTTTATTTTATTTTATTTTTTTACCAATCTGAGAGGCATAAAACCACATGTAATTGTTTTAATTTTTATTTCCTGATGTTGATGATGTTATTTTTCCATATTCTGAGATACAAATTTAATTTTTTGTCCAGCTTTTAGCCAACTATGCAAGGACTAACTTATTCTCTTCTATACAGCACCATTTCCCCGTTGAATCTAGTTGTGAATTTTCCATTCTGTTGATTTATGTGTCATTTCCTGTGCATGTACAATATTGTATTCATTACTGAAGCCTTCTTTTAAGTTTTAATTCTTTGTAAGACAAGTCCCTCCTCACTATTTTTATTCAGAAATACTCTTAGCTATTTTCAATTCTTCTATTCAAACTTTAAATTTTTTTAATTTTAGAATTAGAACTGTATTCATATAGTTCAAAATAATGTATATGAGCCCATATATATACACACAGAGTAAACACCCCCCAAAATGGATTGTAACTTCTGTTAGCTTCTTGTCTATACCTCCTAAATTCTTTATGCAAAACAAAAATATATTCTTGATAACCCTAATCCTACCAGTCCTCAAAATACAGCACACTATATACACAGTTCTGCACCTTGCATTTTTCACTTAGTATATTGTGGAGATCTTTCCAAATCAGTGTACAGACAGCTAACCCATTCCTTTTTACAGCTTTATAGTGTTCCACTGCATGTACCATAATTTATTTAACCAACCTTCCATTGACAGACATTTGAGTTGTTTCCAATCTTTTATTACAAAAAAAAAAACAAAAAGCTGAAATGACCAACCTCTTACGTAAGTCATTTTATACCTGTGCAATTGTATCTGTTGAATAAATTCCCAGAAGTGTGAGAGCTGGGTAAAAGTAAACGCCTTTGTAACTTTTATAGATATTGCCAAGTTTCCCTCCTTAGGGTTGGACTTGTTTTCAGTCCTACCAGTAATACATGTAAAATTAATGTTTCCTCACAGACTTACCAACACACTGGGTTGTTGAAGTTTTAGATATTTGCTCCATTATTTAACAGTTCCAGAAAACAAAAACTATAACCCACTCGAGATTCTGATGGGAATAGCATGACATTTATAAACTCATTTGAGACACTCTTTTGTGATATTATGTTTTTATATTAAGTCTTCCAACCAGAAAATACATAAGCCTTCATTTAATTTTTGTGTATTTTATTTTTTATTTCTAGTGTTACCATTTAAATTTTTTACCTAGGGCCGGCCCGTGGCTCACTCGGGAGAGTGCGGTGCTGATAACACCAAGGCCACGGGTTCGGATCCCATATAGGGATGGCCGGTTAGATCACTGGGTGAGCGTGGTGCTGACAACACCAAGTCAAGGGTTAAGATCCCCTTACCGGTCATCTTTAAAAAATAAATAAATAAATAAATAATTTTTTTACCTAGATATCGATTCATTTCGGGATTACTTTTTTGTTTCTACATCTAATCAGAAGTTGTTAGTGCAGAAAAAGGTAATTTTCAAAACCTAAGGATAATAGAGATGAGGGGATAGGGAAGGAGGGGGGTTGGGAAGTGATAGGTCTGGTAAAGGGCATAAAGAAATATCAAGATTTGTAAGAACGAATATGTTAATAATAAATTTAAAATTTTTTAAAAAATTTCATGTATTCCTCTTCTATCCAGCACCTTAATTATCTCAGTTAT
>NW_007726871.1:603481-604327 GCF_000696425.1 Galeopterus variegatus | reverse complement strand
CTAGTGAACTGATTCTCCCTGGACACTCCTTGCCAGGACTGGCTTTTAGGACTGAGTGGTGGGTGCTATATTAACAGATGAAGGACTATAATGGCAGAAGCTGAGCAGGACTGGAAGGAAACAGTTATTGTACCATGACGTTACAGTGATGCCTGCAAGGGTACTGGGATGTGTACTGTAGCGTTACTGTGTCTACGTTAAATAGCCCCAGATCATTGTGCTTTTTATAGTTTTTCTCTCTTCATTCCCTGGCAGCCTACTAGTAGTCACTTTTTGCTGTCAGTATGCCTGAATAGCAAATTCAGTCTCCCCTTTTCTCCCCACCTGGTTTCTTGAAAAATTCACATCTTAGCAGCTAGACTATATGCTGGAAAACTGGTAAGCCAAACTTGTTTGACGGCGTACAAACCACATACAAATTATTGGTCTTGTTCTCTCATTCGCTCACTCAACAAGCATTTCTTAAGCATTCTTAATCCAGAGTGGCAAGCATTGTGCAAGGTGCTAGAAAAACAAAACCAAAGAATACAACTTTGAAGGGCTCATAAACCAGTGGGGATGGAGAGCAGCGAACATAAACAGGACACCAGAGGATATAGCAGAGGCTGTAACAGCTCTGCACAAGTGTGAAAGCTGCACAGAGAAGGAAGCAAAACCATTCGTGAGAGTCACCGAGGGTTGTCCTTGGGCTTCTCTACATACAGGGACAGGAAGCAAGTCTGCTATCTTCAGAGTTCAAAGAAAAAGAATAGCTAATATTTCTTGAGTGCTTACTACAAGGGTACTTCAACAAGTTCACGGAAAAAATGGAATTAAAAGATAATACAGATGAACTTTTTGAAGATC
>NW_007726871.1:600611-601795 GCF_000696425.1 Galeopterus variegatus | reverse complement strand
GACCGGTTCCCGCTCACTGGCTGAGCACGGTGCGGGCGCAACACCGAGGGTTGCGATCCCGATACCGGTTAGTAAAAAAGACAAAAAAAGGAAAAAACAAAAACAAAAAAAAACCTGAGCTGCACAAAAAGTCTTCTCCAGGGAATCATCAGCAATGAAGCAGTTTAGCTTAGCTCAACTACAGGGCTCAAGTGCTGGTCCCCAAAGGAAGTTCCTCCATTTTAGAAGTAAGCAAAGGGCAACAGATTAGTTCCAGTGCAGAGTTTAAGTGGTGGGAACAGCAAACAATCCAACACAGAACTGAAAGAAAAATATAAAATACCCACAGACCAGAGACAAAGTTTGATATTAACTAGTAAAGGTCTAACACACCAAAAAACGCATATGTATCCTAGAATCCAGGAAGTGCTTACAAGGTCAACCATTAAAATCTGAGCTGCACAAAAAGCCTTCCTGAGAGAATCAGCAGCAAAGCAGCAATATAGCTCAACTACAGGGTTCCAAGCCTGGGAGTGCGGAGGGCCGTGGGCCTCAGCCACACCCTCCTGACAACCACACCCAGCCCAGTGATGACCTGCAAGCCACCATAGGAAGTGCCCCATGCTCCTGAGCTAGGGCAGTGGGGGTCCATGCCCTCCCAACATCTGCAACCAGCCCAGCGATGACCACCGAGCTCCACAGGAAGCACCCTGGGCTCCCAAGCTGGGGCAGTGGGGGCCAAAGGCCTCAGCCACATCTCCCCGATGTCTGCATCAAGCCCAGCAATAACCACTGAGCCACTGCCAGAAATGCCTGGTCTCCTGAGCCAGGGTGGTGGGGAGATGGGTGCCTCAGCCATGCCCCCCCTGACATATGCAACCAGTCCAGCAATGACCAAACCACCACTGGAAGCCCCATGGTCTCCCCTGTGGGAATGAGGGGGGTGCCACGAGACTTGACCACATCCCCTCCCCTTCCTCCTCCTCCCACCCTATTTCCCACCCTCTTCCCTTCTCCCCCTCCCTCACAACTGTTCAGCAACATCTTAGAATGTAAAAATATAATAATATTAATAAATTTTTAAAATAAAAAATAAGTCACACTTAAAAAATAAAATAAAATGGAATAGTATTTGCATATAACGTACACACATCCTCCCATATACTTTAAATGATCTCTAGATTACTTACAGTACCTCATACAAT
>NW_007726871.1:598558-600487 GCF_000696425.1 Galeopterus variegatus | reverse complement strand
TACACACATCCTCCCATATACTTTAAATGATCTCTAGATTACTTACAGTACCTCATACAATGTAATATAATGTATACTAATGTTACATATGATGTAATATAATATACTAATGTAATGTATATTACAACATAATGTATACAATATAATACATACAATATAATATAATGCATAATGCAATATAATTTAATATCTAATGAAATGTAAATACTGTGTAAATAGTTGAAATACTGCACTGTTTACTATGCATGTTTAGTACAGACACCACCATCCATTTTCTTCTTTTCTGAATATTTTCCATCCATGGTTGGTTGAATCCATGGATGCAGAACCCGAGGATACAAAGGGTCAACTACAATCAAAGAAAAATTGACAAGACTTTTTTTATGTAACCAAAGATGTTACTTTTTTCATTGCCCCGATAAAGTATGTTTAAGAGAAGATGAGGAGGTAGATGGACACTTACATCAAAACTCCAAAAGGAGCTTATGGTTAGAGATAAAAATTTTAGGTAAAGACAACAATTACTATGTTTACTTTCCCCTCAGTGATAAAAAGAGCTAACATTTATCAAGCACCTATTACCTATTCTATATTCTATTTTCATTTGACCTCAGAACAAACCTCTAAAGTATTATCATCATCCCCATTTTGCAGATGTGAAGACTGACAAACAGGGAAATTAAAGGACTTGACACACAGCTAGTCCATAGTGGAAAGAGGATTTGTCCCACACAACTGGCTCCAGAACCCATGGGCTTAGTTGTCATACTGCAGTGAATGTGTGAAAATGTTAAAGATATGTGAATAGGTGAAAAGGAAATTTCTAAGGTGGAATTCACTAAGCTTTGGCCAATGAAAAACAGAAAAAAATGGGGAGAGAGAGAAGGAATATAGGAAATAAGGTGTCACATTGAGAGGAAGAAGAAAATGGTACAAGGAGGAATCTAGGTTGCTTCCAGAGGAAGCAGAAAAGGTGGGAGCAGCCTTGATTTATCACTTTTAATATTAAGACATAGAATTTGTGGGCCTCCACTTGTCCTCTGTCCCAGGTCCCCAGAATATTTAGGAGTTGGTCTGAAAACCTGTTAATATAAACTATCCAAAAATAACAGTAATAATACACCTGCATTTGCTCTTACCAACATTTCATCCCTTCAAGAGGAGGTAAACCCCTTAGCATTCATATGAGTGGTAGAGGGTCCTACCTCAACATCTGCATATCTATATAAAGAGTTCTATAAAAATGCATATGCATAAAAAATGAAATTCAAACTGGCACACAAAGGTAGGGATCAACACTTATCTCTGAAGATAAGACAACTCAAAATAACTATGACAGATGAGTGATTTCTAAAGAATTTCATCTGCTGAATCAGTATTTAATATTTTCAAACCTTGTGCCAATTAACACCCACCTTTACTATGTTTTAAGTCCATGAAAACCAGACCTTCAGTTTAGAAAAATAATAATTAGGGCTGGCTGGTTAGCTCAGATGGTTAGAGTGCAGCCTTATAACACCAAGGTCACAGGTTCGGATCCCTGTACCAGCCAGCTGCCCCCCCAAAAAGAAATAATAATAATTATAACTAACACACATATACCAAGCAACAGTTCAGTGTTTTATATTTAATAACTCATTTAGTGTGTATGTGTCTGTCTCTGTATGTGCATAGATACACATATATCTATATCCACACATATGTATTCACATTGATGACAGTTGATTTATATTAATCCAAGGATAATCAACCTCAGCACTATTGATATTTTGGGCCAGGTAATTCTTTGTTTTAGAGGGGCTGTCCTGTGCATTGTAGGACATTCAGCAACATCCCTGGCCTGTATGCACCGGATCCCAGTAGCAATTCTCAATTGTAACAACCAAAAATATCTCCAAACATTGCCAAATGACCCCCCTCCCCCAGGGA
>NW_007726871.1:596685-597447 GCF_000696425.1 Galeopterus variegatus | reverse complement strand
CTTAGGGAATAATGACAAGAAAAAAATCTGAACATGTTCAGTACAGACATAATTTTTTTTCGAATATTTTTGATCCATGGTTGGTTGAATCCACAGATGTGAAACCCACAGATATAGAGGGCTGACTGTACGTATGTGTCTGTGTGTGTGTGTGTGCATAAACACACACATTTCTATTACACATTTCTAGAGTGAGAGGAAAAATTATGTATAAATATGTATAGATAGAGAGTTAGACAAATACATAAAACCCTGAGGTAGGTACTATTATTAACATACACATTTTACAAATGAGAAATCAGAGGCAAAGAGATGGTAAGTAATTTGCCCAAGTTCAGACAGCTTAGCAAATAATAGATCCAGAAATTAAACCAATAGATTTTTCCTCTAGAAGCCATGCTCTTAAATACTGAACATGATATAGTATAAACTATTTAAAGAATAAATAATTTGAAAGTCTAAACTAGAGTCCACTCAACTCTTTCTTGTAAAACAACATACTATGAAAGATCATAGTATGTGATGTTTGAGAATCTGAGTTTGGGTCCTACCTTCACATCCTTGCTGGCTGTGACCCTTAGGAAAATTATTTATAATTATTTACAATTTTATTAACACAGATATAACAATTATGCTACAAGATAATTGTGAGGATTAAATAATATAATAATTGTGAAAAGCGATCTGCAAGTCAGAGAACTGGCTTAACTACAAAAATATCTCTTGGTGTGTAAATATTAAAATTATTGTTTCTATAATAGA
>NW_007726871.1:593616-596213 GCF_000696425.1 Galeopterus variegatus | reverse complement strand
CTAGATATTTCCAGGTGGGCTGAAATCACTGGGAAGGCTTGGTACTCTCACCAGACAGCAATTTAAATAAATAGGGAGAAAATTTTAAAAGAGTTTAAGTCTCTTATAAAACCCGCTCAGTGTAAGTGAATATATCTTAATATCTTAACAAATGTTACTCCCAATGTTGTTTCTTTTGTTTTAATGCAGCTGAAATATTAAAATAAAGCATTTTCTTTTTTCTCAGGGATTCTGGGGTGCAAGCAAATGCACAAACAAGGGAGATGTACTGCTGTTTTGCCACGCTGTAGCAACAGTAGCAATCTCCTTGCATTTTGCAAGAACTTTGTAGAGTTTAAATATTTTTAGTATAAACATATATTAAAGATGACACTTTGACTCTGAGATGTTCTTAACTCCATGGAGAAGAGGGCTATATTTCTGTCTTTGAGAATACTAAAGCAATGAGTTCTTGAACTAGATATTATAATAAAAAATGTAGCTGAAACCCTCAGCCTACTAAAGGTTGAATTTTAATCTCTGTAACTGGACAGTTAAAATTCTTCTTGCATATCAATTAGATTTAATCTCTCTTCCTTATGGTGTTAGCCTTCACAGATGGTTACTCCAGGGATGGATGCATTTCAGTAACAGTTTGAAATGCCCCTGGGTAATAAAGAGTGTAAATGATTGCTCGTGCCTTTGAAATAATGCAATGAGACTATTAGTGGCCAATAGAGTACAGCTGTAGACAAAGTCCACATTTGCTTCCAGGGTCTTATTTGTACTGTGGATTAAAGAAATTTTAAAATGTTTGATTAACTGAAAAAAATAACTGTCATTCAAAATAATGGATTTTTTTNGGCTTAACTACAAAAATATCTCTTGGTGTGTAAATATTAAAATTATTGTTTCTATAATAGACAGTAGCATTTACAATGTATAAACTAGTATCAACATTTTTGAAAACTGTTTTGAGAGTTAAAATTTTTCAATTTCCTGAGCTTTATTCTTGGGTCACAATGTCTAAATACTGTCAAATGGGTACTAATCTTAAGATACAGAGAAATAACTACCCAAATATTAGTAAACACAGTGCCTCACACTGTATCACAAAACAGTATCACACACTACATTAACACTAAACAAAATGTCTCACACACACGTGTGTATATGTATTATATATTTATGTGTGTGTGTTATGTATACTTGCATATATGAGTATATAAAAAACAATTTTACATAATTTTCCCTCTTTGTAAAGTTCAAATAGTTGGGAGGTTTTTTTGACCACAACTTTATGAAGAATATAAAAAACAGCCTTGATCGTTTCTGGGACTGTGTCAAAAGCAATTCTCCTGGTTGATCTAAACATGAGTGTTCTCAGTGGTGCCTTGGACTTGCAGAGGGAGAGAACATACCTAGGGATACAAAGTCGAGTGGGGAAAGGGGGGTGGGAAGGGAGGTTGGGGATAATTGGGTGGGGGACACTGGGTATAATCGCAATTTGTGGTAATGGACATGCTGCCAGTATGGATCTGGCCATCACATCTTTGGCACAAGTGGTGACAATTTGCTTTGTATCCCATGAATATTCATAATCAATAAAAACAAAACAAAACAAAATAAACATGAGTGTTCTGCAATGCATACATCTCCTGCTTGTGGTAAATAATAAAGACAAGCTTAAGGGTGCTTCACAGCTCTTTAAAATAGAATAAATACCTGCACACTAAAACACCAAAAAAAAGAAAAAAAATTGAAATTTTGGGGGAAATGATCTCAGTGTTCAGACCAAATAGCTCCCAAAATACTATTCACAGTGATCTCCTAGAGTGACCCACCTCAAGCCAATATAACCCTGGGGCGCTTTCCTTCAATAACTGTAAGCACATCCTTAGATTTTAGCAATGTGATAGCTGGGAACCTGAGCCCAACTAAGGCTGCCCTCGGCTATCTCTCTTTATTAATTCATCCCCTCAGCTGAGATTGAGCCATACTGAGGAGCAGAGAAGATGGCATTGTGGCCTCCTGGCAGAGACAGGACAAGTACAGGCACTTCACACAGAGAGATATGCTTGTCCTGCCATTCAAAGAGAGCGGTGTGTGCCTGCTGCCATTCAGTGTGCGTGAATACCGCATACAGAAACCCTGAAGGAGCAGTCATTTTTAAGTGCAATTTTATTGCAAAAAGGCCTGAGTCTGCTGTCGTCTCTTCAATGTCTGATCATCCACTTCTGTCACAGACTGACAGGAACTGCTATTTAATTTTCAGCCGTTGGGGTAGACCTCAGGGGAATAGTTACCTCTCTCTCAGTAGGCAGCAACAGCATGGCTATTTCAAGACCTCAGTACATTTTAAAGGTACTATTTGTCCACACAGACTCATAAATCACCATGCAACATCTCTTCTGAAGTGTGTGCTAGTCTATAGGATTGCTAGATATTTCCAGGTGGGCTGAAATCACTGGGAAGGCTTGGTACTCTCACCAGACAGCAACTTAAATAAATAGGGAGAAAATTTTAAAAGAGTTTGTCTCTTATAAAACCCGCTCAATGTAAGTGAATATATCTTAATATCTTAACAAATGTTACTCCCAATGTTGTTTCTTTTGTTT
>NW_007726871.1:589463-592468 GCF_000696425.1 Galeopterus variegatus | reverse complement strand
TTTTTTTAAAAAACCACAGCTTATTGAAAAAATAGCAGCCTTTCAGAGTAAGAAGAGCAAAAAGATTGACTTCACAGATGCTCATTTCTCTGCCTAATTGCAAAATGCTTAAATTCAAGGAAAACCTGAAATAGGATCATTTTAATTAGATACAGGATAAAGTAGGAGGCTTATCCACAATCCATCAGTACAGATATTACTTAGTATATGATTAAGTTGATTTGGAGTACCAGACTATGATACACTGTATACAGGATACCAAAGACTTTCCTATGCTTAAGAAACTGAAAATCTCCTTTGATGGAAAATAATTCATTCCTACAAGACAGTATATAATCAAGGATTGGGTTATAAGCAGTACAGATGGTAAGAGCACAGGAAATTGGGCAGGAAAGAACAACACGAGCTACATTCACTGAGAACGCTTGGTGGAGAAGGTGGTTCTCAAAGGATGTTAAGGAAGAACTACTTTAATGAGACCAGCAAAGTCATAAAAATAAGTATAAATGTGGCAGATAAAGGAAACACCGGCTACCCAGAGGTCAGGGCTCACACAGTGCAATGGTGAGCACTGCCTGCGAGGCTGAAGAACTTGACCTGCCAGGCATGAGAAGGCTATTGGGGAAAGGATTTCAGTGGTATTTCAAGAACGGATCCTAGAGTCCCTGCAAAGGAAAACTCAACTTGGTCATGGGACCTGATGAAGGACAAGGTGTCAAAGCCTAGTTAAATAGAAGAATTTGGCTGACACTGACAAAATTATGGGAATGTTATTAATTGCGCAGCATGTAGCCACGGAGTTGTCATTCAATTGGCAATTGTGTGTACCAAGAAGAGGTTATGTGAAAGGTCAAGGCTAGAAACATGCCTCCTCAGCACCAAGACACTGGAAAACTTATGAAAATGAGTTAAAAAGAACAGAGGGCAAAGACTGAACCTCAACTCCTATCCACAGAGTATGGAGAGCATGCATTCGGGGAACTTCGGAGGGAGAGAGGTAAGAGGAGATTGAGAACAGTGGCATGGAAGCTAAGAGAAGGGGAAGTCATAAGAAAGCGTTAGGTCCAGAATATTTAGTACCAGAAAAAATATATTATTGACTTTATTTAAGATAATGTCCATAGTGAACTTGAAGAAGTCCATCAAAAAATCTTGGAGTTGGGTGAATCTTCATTTCGCCCCCAGATTTCAATCATTGGAGATCTGATAAACATTTTAATTGATTTAATGTTCTTGGATTTCCTCTTCTGTCAGGTGGGTCTTATTGACTCACTAAGTAACAGCAGTTTTGCTACTGAAGCTCCTGGCATGCAATTGAATAAATCCTCTCTCAGATCAAGAAGTTAGCTGAGAAATCAAATCTAGCTATATGTGGCTGTGTATTTCTTTGACTCTATTACAAACATATTAAGTAGGTTTGATTTCTTTAAAAGAAAAATAAATAAATAAAAAGTTATAACATATGCCCACAGAAATAACCCCATATACAGGAGAACTTATTCTAATGTTGCTCAAATCGCTGTTTTTCAGAGTTGGGCCTCAGCAGACATATTTATACAGACAAATCTGTCTCCCTGGTTATAGCAGAATGGTCCAGCAGCAAACACCAGATCTCAGGTGGGCCCATCAATTTCTCTCTCCCTGGCAGCTGGAAGTAAAATTTAAAAATACTAGTCTCTGTTGACTGCTTAAAGACATGTAGTCTCACAAAATGTGGAACATCCATCTTCCACCATGGCCATAAGGTAGGAGAAAAAGGCAAACCAGAGGCAGGGAGGAAGAAGCAGACGTGCACAGGGTAAGGATGGCACTCAACCTCAGACTATTCAGATATTGCTCCTTTTGTGGCTCAGTGTGCTTTGACTCAGTTGCTCTCAGTCTCTGCTCCTTTTCCTTTCTGTCTCAGCTGTCACCACTGGCATTTCTGTCCCTTTCTCTCTGTGTCTCACAAATTCCCAGAAGGAGGATATGATCAAGTTTGGTCATCACCCAATATGAAATAACCATAATGTACAGTTATAAGCCTAGGGATGCCTGGGAATGTGACTTTCAATGCATCTAGTCTTGCAATAAATACTGTGCAATTTATTGTGCTTTGGTTGGCATGTGCATGTTTCCAAATTAATAAGAATGAAATCTCTAAGTGATTTAGGCAAAGCTGTACCATAATCCAATAATCATATTGCGTACAAGTAATTAATGAGTTGCACCTGGTGAGCAGGCAGGCATACAGCCAGAGGCACCAGAACAGTCAGAAGGGCTGTCAGGGTAAGCAGACTGCCTAAGAAAAAAGGAAAGTGACTCTACTGATGGAATCTGTGCAGGATCCATCACTGGCAGCTGCAGCTCTGTACGGGGGACTCTGAGAGAGCTAAGAGCCTGCACTTCTGTCTGGGAACGGGCTACACTGCCTCCTGCTTTGCACAGAAATTTCTGGTCACACAAATCTCAGTATTCTTTGACATCAAGGAAGTCTTACAGATTTGCTTAAAGATTTAAGCAACTGTGTCTGCTACCACCTTTCCAACAATCCCACCACCATCTGTTTTGATGCCTACGCAGCAGACCTAAATCAATGGATCCTACATTTTTTAAGTATTTGCTGAAATATGAAGATTTACCAAATTTGCTGAGAAGCACAGTACAGTTTATGTTCAGATTACAAGGAAGGGCTATAATAAAAATGACAGGAAAATGCTCAGACAGAGTCAATGAATTTGCCATGAGTCTTGTATGCCTTCTTTTTTCTTTATTTTAAATTTTTATTTATTATTGGCATATTCATTTTTACATTTTTATTTTAAATCGTGATATTTCTTTATGCCCTTTGTCTGACCTATCACTTCCCAAACCCCTCTCTCTCCCCTCTGCTATCTCTAGCATCCTTAGGTTTGTTCTTTCCTTCTGAAAGCTCAATGTACTGTTGTGGTCTTTTCTTTCTTCCTTTCTTCCTTCCTTCTTTCCTTTCCTTTCCTTTCCTTTCCTTTCCCTCCCTCCCTCCCTCC
>NW_007726871.1:582740-589007 GCF_000696425.1 Galeopterus variegatus | reverse complement strand
CCCTCCCTTCCCTCCCTCCCTCCCTCCCTCCCTCCCTTCCTTCCTTCCTTCCTTCCTTCCTTCCTTCCTTCCTTCCTTCTTACCTACCCACCCCCCTCATTCCTTCTTTACCTATGGAAGGGGTTCTCCTCTTTTGACTACTATCTCTGAACAATAGCCTACATATTCTTATCTGTTTTATAAGATACCAGAGTGAGATATCAGAGTACCCTATGTTTACCATTGTCATGGACCAAACTAAGGCACCAGTGTGAGGCTGTGCAAACCTTCATTGAATAATTTCAGGGGTACTATTTCCATCCCTATTACTCAAAGTTGTGCAACACAGCAACCCTAGAAATTGCCTACCTACAGCATGTAAAAAGCAAATATGTGAATTCATGGATGTTAACAAGCAAGTATGTGAATTTGTGCATTTGTACAGCTACAGCGAAGCATTTTACTTAGGTGTCCTTTCAGATCATCATTCTCTCTGTTCAGCTCCCAAACCAAGTTCTTTTAATCCCTATCTTCATCCACTTGCCTGTCTAAAGTTAATTGGTCAATATCCTAGGATTTTCCTGTGTTAGCCCAGGATAAATTCTCAAGATCACAGAGAAAATATATGCTTTTTTTATTGTAACATAGTTGATTGTACATATCTGTGGGGTAGAGAGGTGAATATCATTACCTGTATATGCCTTTTGTCTTATTTCCTTAGATAAAACCTTTAGACAGGTCAAAATAATTGTCTGAATGTTCATTTTGCCCCAGAATTCATATATTGGAACTAATACTCAGTGTGATAGTTTTAAGATGTGTGATAACAGTAGCCTCCAGAAAGCTGAGCAATACATTTCTGTTATTTATAAGTTACCCACTTTAAGGTATTTTGTTACAGGAGCCTGAATGGACTAACATAAGCACTATCAGGGAATCCCAAACTGGTTACTCTCTCGTCCTAGGATCACATGACCAGAATTCCCCCAAGTCGGATAGGGTCAACGTTTTGCCTTAATTCTTGTTTTACATATTTTTAACTCTGACACTAACCTTCTTTTTCTTGGTTCACCTAAAACATCTAAAGCCCCAACTTTATTGTTCTACATTTCAGATCTCTTTCTAGCAACGCATCTCTGACAAAGCATACAAATTTAGCAACATAAAACAATATATATTTCTTGACTTCAGAAAAATACGGCTCCTCCTATAATACATATAGAAACCTATAAAAGGCAGGCTGGATTATTACACTGTGTGACATAACTTTTCACAAAATTATCTGCAAAGTTATGTGAATTATTAAGTTATATACAACATATAAGAAGGTATGGTTGTAATTAAATTCATAAGAGACAAGCCCAGCACCACAGAGAAAAACTTTATCAATTACCAACACTAATTCCAATATTACCCAAGAGCTATATCTAATACATGATTAGGAGGATCATGGCTCCTTATTCGGAGAATCTGGCTATACAGAAATAGCCTGTCTGATATAGCTCAGCACAAGGAGACTGAATGCAACATAGGAACAATGCTTACAAATGGCCAGTTATTCACTGCACATTAGATAATACCTGCTTCACATTTTTATAATTCCAGAATTGTTACCACATTAAATGTTATCATTTTTAGAAAAATAACAGCAACCTGTAGAAGTTCCCAGTAGAAGGCTTCATGATCATGCAAAGGGGTTTCACCAGGAAAACTCCTTCCTACCTGCCTGCCTGCCACATGACCTTAACAAGGAGCATAACTTGGCGAATTTGATCTGATCCAAGTTATAATCTATGAACTGGGAAACTTTATCCCATTCCAGGCTCATTTGGGCTTGAGAATGCTCTTGCACATGAATTAGACTCACAGGAGACTGATGCACAAAACCAGACTAGACATTTATTTTACAAGAATTATATAACTGCCAAAAGGTCATGGAAGAATATTAGTGAGAAAATCACATTTTCTCCTAAAAAGGCAGTCTCTTCAGCAAGCCAGTTTACCAGGCGCCTGTTGGAGGAAGCATGGAATCATAACCAAGTCAAGATTCGCCTGATTTGAATATAACAGCATCAGGCCCTGAAAACCCAGGACGTCTGTCTCCACAACACAGGCCTGTTGGAACTGACCTCTACAGGGGTGAGGCAGGGTGCCCTACTCAGTGCTTGGGTGGACATGGCCAATATCTGCTTCTCAGATTCTCTTCCTTCTCTACTTCCATTTTTAAACAACTCTGATTGCTGCAGTTTGCTATGGATATGACTAGTTGGCTGACCGAGAGCCATTCTGTCTCTTTGAGAGTTTCTGTCTCTACTTTGCCCCTTTATTTATTTTACTCCTTATATCCAAATTCATAAAAGACACTTCACTGTCACAACTGTGTACTTATGGCCAACGTGAACTAAGTTATTTTGTACTTAGTCACATTTCTTAGAAAACTTGAAAAAGCTTTTTTAAAATTATCAACATCAAGACTCTGAAGAGGATAGCCTTGAAGCAGACATAAAAAACAAACCAAGGGCCAGCCCGGTGGAGCACTGGATAGTGCGCCGCTTGGGAAGCGTGGCGGCGCTCCCGCCCGAGGGTTCAGATCCCACATCCGGACCGGTTCCCGCTCACTGGCTGAGCGAGGCACGGGAGCAGCACCGAGGGTTGCAATCCCGTTGCCGGTCCCCAGTCCGGTACGGGGGCAACACTGAGGGTTGCGATCCGTTGCTGGACACGGAAAAAGACAAAAAACAAAAACAAAAAATTGAGTGAGCTGTAAGGTAAATCATGAACTTGAATGATTTTATTCACAGATCATTTACCTTAAATAACATAAAAATTCTTCTTGGTAAATCTTAACTACCAAGCAGAAGGAAGTTTAACTGTCTGATAATTAATCAAATATCCAAAATAATGGCTAAGAGGGAAAAACCCCACCATCCAACTGGCCTTTTAGTGAAATGCGGGCTGTGGATTTCAGAATTCAGAATTCTCTGTTCTTGTCCCTGTGAATGTTCCGATCCAGCTGCTTTCCGGTCCTAATTTTACATGGGCTCTGCAGCATTGGTCCCTTCGGTTCTTGAAAGCTTCCCACGTTGGTTTCCACGGGGCACTCTCTCCTGATCCTCCTCATAGCTCTCTGACCACTGTCTACACTCTTTCCCTGCGTCCTTCTCCTCTGCCTGCCCTGAAGGGTTGGTGCTCCCCAGGACTCCACCAGCACCTCTTTTCCGTCTTCTTCTGCTTAATCTCATTCACTCCTATGACTTCAAGAACTATTTATATACAATGATTTGAAACCAAAGTGCATTCCCACAGAAAGACACAATTAATGGCTCCTCACTGTTAATCGTCTTCTTTTTCATTAGTCAGTACTGAGATTCAGAAGTGTATTTGCACCTGCCTACTCAGTGCCTCCACTTATTAGTTCCCTTTAACTCCATCTGTTCAAATCATGTTTTAAAAAATCTCTAATCTTTTCTCCCATGTTCTCTATCTGAGTTCATGGTATTACCATCCACCTGCTTTCCCAAGTTGAAAATTTGGAAGCTATCATGGGTGTGAGGCACTATTGACCAATATATACTAGTGACTATGTAACAGTAAGAGTTAATAATGTGCAAGAGAAAATTGCAAGGTTGATTGCTAAATAAGCCTGACAAATATTAACTTATGCTGGTGGTATAATTAGGAAGAAGAGTGAAAGAGAAGAATGAATGAGTTATGAGTGAAGCTTTATTTGTATGTGTATGTTATTTGTAATTATAAATATGGAAATTTGATTATCTATTTTTCCCACTCAACTCTATGTTCTATGAGGGCAGGACCCATACCTGTTTTGCTCATCACTGTAAGCCTGTCACCTAGTAGTATCTCACATATAGTAGGTATTCAGCAAACACTTGCTGGATACATAGTTGCTAACACAATTAGCTGAAAACACAATTGATTTCTACTTTGATTTGTCTATCAAGATCAAAGTAGACTTACAGAATGCCAGTAGTCAATATCAGTCTAATATGACCACAAAACTAAAAAATATCTAGTAGAACAAATAAAACTTTCTCAGCTTATCTGTTGAGTCTTCAGTTCATCTTTTGGCCAGAAATTTCTCTATCTCACTAGATCAAAGACTCTGATTATGATAATGACTTTCACGTCAGCAAAACTAAAACTGGCCTTGAGGGTCATTTATTATTTTAAAAGCCCCTTCCAAAGATTAAACACATGTAAAATGTCTCTGATATCAAATTTCCTGGGTATCAATTGATCAGAAGCCATGAGATGAGAGGTCCAATCAAGATCTTTGAATTCAAAAAATAAAACAGAACAAACAGGAGAAGGGAACTTCTCTGAAAGCATTCCACCCAAACATCCACTGAAGGAGAAGCTGGCACCCAATTTTCTATGACCAAAACTGACAATTCAGACTGGGTAAAATAACTATTATATGAATTATTTATGTACGAGTGTCTGTATTTATATATGTATTGTCATGATATATAAACATACAGAAAATAGAAACCTGCTGTCTTCTAGCTCTTCATCCTAAGCCTTTCTCCTTAAAACCCTGCATTTATAGAAATAATATTCACTCCAGCCCTAAAACAAATGACAAAAAATATCCCTCTCCCTAACCCCTCCAATCTAACAGATCACCGAATTCTATCAACTTGGTCCTCTAGATTCAGCTCAAAAACTGCTATCTCTGTGTAAATTTACTGGCTCTCTACGTTCAAAATCCATTCTGCATCTTACCATGTATTACAATAATGTATTATAATTATTTGAGCATCTCCCTCCTTCTTCCCTCTTCCAAGACCAGGAGCTAATTAAAGATTTTCAAGATCTCCTGCTTAATATCTGGGCTTAATACAGTACCTGATAACTTAATTGGTACTCGATAAATCATAAGTCAAAAGAAAAAAGAAATGAGATTTGGGGACATTAACAGAATTTTGATAGCAAAGATGAGTCCTTTCATCCCTCCTATTAAGCACTCTCCACAGCCTTTTCCTCTACTGTGTTTGGTCAAATCCACATCACCCTGTGTCAGGGAACCTTCCTCACGATTTCAATGATGTGTAGCTGCGGGCAATGTGTGGATGTACTTAACATTCTGGCTCTTTTATTTCCTCATTCCTCCCTTACTCTGTCCCTTATTAGAAGCTAAGAGCACAACATGAAGGAGTCCAACACAAAGTGCTAAAATATGCAGAGATAATATAAACATAGTGGTGTTGATAAAACGTTGACAAGAACTAAAGAATACTGCTTTGAAACTCAGACCTCCTTCTAAGTCTCACCTCAACCATCAGGAAAGAGCCAACTCTTTCCTGGATAACAGACAATGGCACTTGCCCCCACCCGTACTAATGCCATTGGCATCTGCCCATCAAAGTAAATGGATGACCTTGTATTTGAATATAAAAGAGGAGAACTCTGAGATCTGGGGTGACTTGTAATGCAGTTTTGCTCTCCTGTGGAGGCACGGGGTATGGGTATCAGAAAAGGGAGGGAGAGAAAGTGATCCTGAGTACTCTGGATTAATATTTGGATTTCCTTTATGAAGGAAACAGGAGCTTAAATTGCTATATAAAAGGCCTCAGGAGATAATAGATTTTTTGACATTACTGTGCAAGTAGATAGTATATTAACCTGCCTTGATTAATGAAAGCAATTACCAAAGTACCATAAGTGGAATAATTTCACTATATAACACCTCCTGGTAATTCTTCATTCAGCCCAGATGAAGTCAGGGCTATTTGATAAAATGTTTCTTGTACCTAAGAAAGTATATTTTGCTGGTTTATACCATAATCTTTGGCATTTACCCCCACTACGGATTTATACCTCTTGTACATTCATTACTACTTAAGCAAAAACATTTCCATGAGTGGGAAAAGGAAAATTTTAGATTCCACTGGCAAAAAAAGCCAATGTCCTATTGTGATATGTTAATATTCACCTTGAGAAGAATAATTTATGAACTCAAGCTTCTAAACTCATATATGCAATTCAGCTACTGTGGATTCAAAATGGTGACAACAAATATTTACATTTAAAAATATAAAGGATTATACACCCTGAAACAATAAAACTTCTTAAAGAAAACATAGGAGAAACACTTCAGGAAATAGGACTGGATGCAGACTTCATGAATATGACCCCAAAAGCACAGGCAACCAAAGGAAAAATAAACAAATGGGATTATATCAAACTAAAAAGCTTCTGCACAGCAAAAGAAACAATTAACAGAGCTAAAAGACAACCAACAGAGTGGGAGAAAATATTTGCAAA
>NW_007726871.1:554258-582221 GCF_000696425.1 Galeopterus variegatus | reverse complement strand
AAACTCTTTAGTACTTGAGAATAAAATATAATTTAATTATTTTATTTACTTCCTCATGTGTGAACACATTTAGCCAAAGGGAATAAAATGCCAGGAAATATCCCACTTGCCCTGCTCAGCTTCCTCCCACCCCAGCCTTTGGATTATCCTCCTAAGAGGCAATTTCCTGCTGTGAGAAAAGTCCTGGGTTAAGAGTCAGCACTTGGGTTCACACAGTACATCTGTCCCTAGCTGTCACTTTGCTCATGAATAAGTCTCTCCATTTCTCTGGATCTCATCTCTAAGGTGAGGAAGATGGGGTAGTTCAAAGTTTCAACTAACTCTACGATTCTATAATTCTATTTTGTCCTGTGAAAGAGAAAGTTCCTAAAAGTAAGTTTCAATGCAGCATCCTTAATGTAGGTCTCCATTTTAAAACCTAGGTCATTAACATTTAATTCCCTTTGACCAAATCTGACTAACATCCATTTAAAAACTCTACTTTCCTTTGAATTATTGTTATATAACAATGTTAGACTTTTGTAAAATTTGTCATCTGCCTTTATATGCTCACGGAAACTTTTCCCTCTGTGTAGAGCTATCTGGATAATGTAGACCAAATAAGCAAGTTTTACTCTAATTCAGTTAATATTTATCTCTATATTTATTTTTATTAGGTGTGATTATTAACAAGAGAACACTTGGCAAGATTTAAGTATCATATTAATATTCAGTTTTATTGACTGCTTCAGCATTCTATCATGTAGGCCAAGGAAACTGTTACTCAAGTATGACTAGAAAATGTGCTTTTTTGTACCATTATGTCTTTGTTTTTTAATTTTTTTGGCAGCTGGCCAGTACAAGCTGAACCCTTGACCTTGATGTTACAAGGCTACGCTCTAACCAACTAAGCTAACCAGCCAGTGCTAGGGAACAATTTCTTAAAGACACAAAAATACATGAAGAACAAATGGAAAATTGATAAATTCAATTAGATAAACTACATTAAAATTGGGAATTTTATCAAAGGACACCACAAAAAGAGTGAAAAGACAAGACACTATGTAGGCCAACATATCTGAAATACATACAGATGATAAAGAGCTAAGATCCAAAGAACTCCTAAACCGCATTTTTAAAGAGATAGATAACCTAATACTTAAAATGGCTAAAGACTTACATAGGTATTTCAGAAAATAGGAAATCCAAATAAACATAAGAAAACTTGTTCAACCTTCATGATCAAGGAAATATAAATTATAACAACAATAGGATACAACTATATACCCACCTGATCAGCAAAACTTTAAAATCTGGCAATATCCAACAATGAAGGGGTAGAGAATTCTCATACACTGCTGGTAGGTATATAAATTGGTAAGACCATTTTGGAAAATGTGATAAGGTTGAAGATAGGCATATCCTATACCACAGTGATTAGATGAAGAGAAATTCATGAACATGCGTACCAGATTACACACATAAACCAAATGTTCATGGCAGCACTGTTCATAATAACCCAAACAATGAAAGCAACCCAAAAGTTCATCAACCAAAGAATGGATAAATAAGTGTGGTACAGTCATACAATGGGATATACTACACAATAATGAAATGGTTAGAGCACGGTGTTATAACACCAAGGTCCAGGGTTTGGAGAATGCTGCAAGAGTCGGATGTGAAGTCTCTTGTAATGAGCCCTTTTTATCAAAAAAAATCATGTCATAAATAACGATAAAACATTTTTAATTTGAAGAATTAGTTGTAATTTTTATCAACATATTATTATATGTTCATAATAGTTTCAGTCATTTTTTCTCACTACTTACTATGAAGTTTTAGTCCCCATTTTAAATGAATTCATTTCAGTTTGACTTTTTCTGCAGGTCAGTTGTTCGCAGGCAGATTAGCTTTTAATCTCTCACATTACACCTCTTTTTTGTTTAATATATTAGGTTGAACCATGTAGAATTGCAATATTCTATCATTTTTGACCCACAAAAATAGCAACTTTACATGATTCATCCTAATATGTGATCTCTGAAGTCTAAGCTGTGCTGCTCCTGCCTGATAGAGCTTAAAGAGCTGAGCACTGTGCAGAGCAGTGAAGAGCCCTGTTTTTCACTGTAACTTCTCCCTATTTAAAGAATCCACTATCTCCTCTTTTGTTCAGTAAAATGTAAAACACTGATAAGATTTATAACTTTTTTTTTAACCAGACTATGATTTCGCTATACATTCAACAAACATTTGTTGATAGCCTACCACATGCTAGGCCTCAGGGAGAGACAAAAATAAATAAAACAAGGATCACTCACACGCAAAGCTTACAAAGAATGGGGAATAAAAATGGTAAGAAAAACAATATGTACAGGATACTGTGGTAAGTGCTACTCAAAATGTTTATCCAAAAGAGGGGCCTGTAAATCAGATTTCTCGCTGGGCCATCAGAAATACAGGATTTTGTTTTTTCATACATTTTTAGCTTAATAACAAAAACACAACAAATCAGTCAAAGGTGAACAAAAAGACGAAAAAATCAGAAATAAAAATTCTGAATAAGTTACAAACCACATAACAAGACCTCAAATAATTCCATTTTGTGAAATTTAAACTGGTATCTTACAAAACAGGAGCACCACACCAAAACGCTGTCTTATTTGAATTGTGAATCTTCACTTTAAAACAGCAGATGGAGTGCCTTATGTTCACAGAAGGAAAGCCGAGGGCTCAGAAAAGGTAACCACTTGGCCAAAGGAAAGAAACAAAACAGAAAACCATGGTTCTGCACTTTCATCCCCTCAAATGGTTAAGAGATGAATGAATCTGAGAAATTTTTACAGAATTAGATGGTAACTAGTGTCAAGTTCTCCAATGTGTTTTCCTTTCTGCATCATGCAAGCATGTACATTCTAAGGAAGATTTCAACTACACAGAAAAATTTTGAATTTCCAATCGCAGAATTTAAGTTGCCACATTTCTACATATACCTTGTTGTTGATGCAGTTATTAGTCTTTTTTTTAGTTCTGCTTCCTTAAATGCCAAAACTGTACACACTTAAGTAGGTAACATGAATGCTTAGAGAATGAGAAAATGTAAGTAGCATTTTACTCATCCAAAGAAACTAAAACCCAACATTTTGCTTTTCATTTGTAGATGTAGTTCCTATAAACTTACAATCAAATGAACAGTCTGTTTAGAAAACAAAAGATCCTCTAACACTAAGGCACTTCCTTCAATGAAGGCATTGGCATTCAGTTTAATAGGAAGGCAGAGACCACACACCCCAAAAACAACCTGACGGAGAGGAATTTTAAGTCGTTATACAATGTAAAAAATTGTTCAACCTTTATACTAGTAAAGATTGAATAATTTAAAAATTTGTTAAATTTTTTAAAAAATTTAAAATAGTACGGCATGCCATGTTTTAACCTATTCAGTAAGTGTATGTTTAATAAAAAGGCAGTAGACTTCTATTTGATGTGTGTACAAGCCAGTAACACTTCACAGCACAAGCAAATTCCAGCCTTTTTCATAATTTACATTTCTAATCATATGTTGCTCCTATTAAAACACTGTCAGAGCAACAACAGACTTCGAAAGGTCAGCTCTGGGAAGATCTCCAGCAAGAAATGAAAGTGCCATGAAATACATCTTGGAAAACTGAGGACCATTTTGATTTGACTTACCAGACATTTCATGATGAAATTATGCATCTCACCAACGGGTCAATATTATTCCTACCCTTTAATTAAATATCCAAACCTTATGTTATCATTCTTGGAGCTGCCTTGTACTCAGCTTTGTTGTCAGAATCAAGAGTTTATGGATGCGGTCATTAAGTTTTCATAAAGAAGTAAAATCATCATACCACAAACATATTTGCTGATGAACTGCCCACTTGTGACTCCCAACTTAGCTTTTTCTGGAATCTATTCTTTTTCACTATTTATTCAGTCAGAATAGACTAGAGGCAAAGATGCCCAGCATAAGTACAGGCAAAGTAGAGGCAATGCTAGAGGAATGATGGTTTGGAGGTTGCAATAGGGAAAACAAACAAACAAAAAAAAGAATATGCCACCATCTCTGGATTCATAGATTTGTGGGCGATGTGAAAAAATGAGCAGTATCTTCCACACAGGACTTCAGGGAAAGCCAAATAACCTAAGCTGAGGATATGGAAAGAATATTCCAGAAGAGATTTCAATGCAGGAAAGGATGCTTACCATGGAGAAAGGATACCAGACAGACAAGTAGAATTTTTAGAGAAAAGCCCAATGTGGGGAGGGAGGGAAATGGATGTGCTGAGAAAGGTTTAGCTGGAGGAGGAAACATGAGCTTCTATGAAGGTAAAAATAAGAGGAAGGAAGAATAAAGGATATTCAAATTCAATTCTAAGAGTCTCATTATAGCCTCTTTCATCAGGCCACAGTGAGAGTCTTAGAAAAATGTTGTATTCTTTTTTGTTCTTCTTGTTTTATTTTTAATTCACAATAATTATATATTTGAGTGGTACAATGTGATATTTTCACATATGTATACATAATAGAATGATTAAATCGAGCTAATTAACATCCACCACTTTACATTTGTGTGTGTGTGTGTTGCAAACATTTAAAACCATCTCAGCAATTTTAAAATATATATTGCATTATCATTAACTACAGTTAACATGCTGTGCAATAGATCTCAAAAACTCCTTCCTCCTGTCTAACTGAAACTTCGTACTCTTTGACCAACATAAAAATACAAAATGCTTCACGTATTTATGTGTCATCCTTGCACAGGGGCCGTGCTAATCGTCTCTGTATCCTTCCAATTTTAGTATATGTGCTGCCCAAGCAAGCACAAGATGCTGTATTCTTAGTCATGGGACATTTTCTAAAATATTATATTTTTTATAAAGTTTCTGTGCTATGGGAAAAAAATCCATCTTTACCAGAGCAAAGGAAGCTGGTGAAACAAGTAATTCATTGGGAGTATAATTATAAACATTTATCATTGTTTTGAACATGAGAAAAAGAAAAGCTTTCATCTAATAGTTTTTCATAATCTCAAAAAAGAATTCATCTGCCGTTTATATTCAGGGAAACACGGTGGTTCTTGGAAGTAGCCCAGAAGATCCTGCTGTTAAATCAAGACGCATGCAGGAAAAAAAATTATCCACACCACAATAACAGGGCATGTAACACAAAGGCAGTGGTACTTATCCAGCAGGGAGAGGTCCCCTTCAACACAGGGCCTCCTGCCGGCTGACTTAATTACAGCGCAGGAAGGGAATCCACTACAAAGATGCATCCTAGATACAGGCACAGATGGTTCTGCTGCTTCTCCTTTGGTGTAAGAACCTCTAGAAAACTCTGAAAAGGGATTAATGCCAACGAGTTTTCTGCCATCAGTATTTTTTAAAAGCTCTGTGCCCACCATAGGCTACTGTAAAAGCCTAATTTGAGACCCAGTCAGCACGTACTTATGGAGCCTTGACTATTTGCAAAGGGTTTGGATTAAGTTTTGATTTAATTTAAGGGCTTTTGGTTTTTTTCATTATGCTGCACACATACACACACACACACACAAATGTAGAGGAGAGGCCATAAAACCACTTGCTTGAAAATTCTCAAAGATTTGATAACAAACACAAATTTACAGAAACAGAGTGAGCCCACATAAGAAACCTGGCCTTATACACAGTGATGATGTGCTGAAACTGAATTCAGTAGCCAAGGTAACTGAAAGTTGTTACAGCAATCAGTGTAGCATCCACATTAACGGGGCACAAAAAACAGATAATTAGCCCCCCAAATTGTGAAGTCATAACACAGTTGCCAAATAATAGCACTCAATAGCACTCAGTAAATTCTATCTTGTAAGAAATTTCAAAGAAGATGAAAATTTAACTGCAAACTTACTAAACAAGGACCAAGCTATTAGCAGCACACTAATAATAAATTAATATACATGCAGCTTTTCTACATATAAACCCTTTCTGGTCACGTTAAAGGATATGAATTAATCAAAATCACAAAATTCTTCATTCATGTCTGAATGTACAATAATGCCACCTAAGAAATTTAAAGTTAATTACAATTTCCATAGCATGTATATATTTAAACATATTATGTTTATATTTAGTACTCATAACTGCATGAACTAAGAAAGCACACCTTAGTCAGTTTAAATGAGTTAATACATGTAAAGCACTTGGTGAACTGCATGACACAGAGCCAGCACTATGTAAGTCCAAGCTATAACTTCTACCATTACAGTATTATTATTGTTGTTGTTGATATGATGATGATGATGATAATTAAAAAATACAAGTTTTCAAACAACACTGCCTGACTCAAATTTTGGTCCCATCACTAGACAAATGATCTAATCTGTGCTTTGATTTTCTCATCTATAAAAATGGAAATAATAACAAAAAATCTGAATTAAAACCCAGGTCTCTTGATAAAGTTTAGAACACTTTCTACACCCATGTGGCTAGGAAACAAGGAAAAAGAGGCCATTTAATAAAATTGATACAACTAAGTATTATTATGATACAGTAACAAAAAGTAACACTGGTTGCACATGCTGACAACAAACTCCAAAGGCTTCACATGATGTCAGATAATAAATAAGGTCAAGTGTTCCAGCAGAACATACACCATAAAACATATTCCCTTGTTCTCTTTCTTCTGTTACGACTTTTTCCTTCTTGAAAAGTTATACATCTAAGTCATGAATTATAATAAATATTTGCATGTATTACTTTAGGTCACAAAAGCAAAATAATTTGTTAATAAAATAACTAACTTTAAAATACTAAATATTCAGTGAAAACTAGAGCACGCTAAAGCAAAACAGTGTTTTAGCTCTAGATATTAATTGCTACTTCTGGAGCCATAAGCAAAGCTCATAATAAAGCTCTTAAATAAAGAACTGAGATATGGCTGCTGGCAAAGAACTGCCATCTTAATTTCTTAAGAATGCTCAACCCGGGCACAAAGTGGCCCAGGTGAGTACGGATGAAGATCCTTCTAGAGAGTTAGACAAGGAGACTGAGGATCTGCAGAAGGGGAAGTAAGATGCCCAGTCATCTCCCTTTTCTCTCTAGTCTCTCTCCCGCTACTCCAGAAATTCACTCAATTCATTTATTCATCAAAATGTCATGGTAGGTGCTTGATGATATAAAGCTGAATAAGACACAAAGAATCTGGTGCAGAAAACAGACACAAAATCAACAATCACAGAACAGTGGAACATGACAGAAGCCTCGGATTTCACAGAACATAGACGGACACCTCTCTGCTAACCAGAACTGAATGTGTACTTTGGGCAAGATTATATGCCAGGTGCTCCAGTGGATACTAACTCACTCAAAAATAAACATCAGTTCTGTTTACTACTCCTATTCAGTAGGTGAAGGAATAGAAGCTTTGAGCTATAAGAGGTAGAACCAAGAATGAAAGTTGGGTTCTCTTAAGCCAAGTCCAGGCTCTTTGTTGTGCACTATGATCCTCCTCCAATTCCTCCTTTCTCAGTCTCCACTTTCCTTTCTCCCTTATTTTTCTTCCCTAGAAGGGCAAGAGAGGGTTAGCATCTCAATCAGAAGTCAAAACTCCAATGTCAGCAGATAAGTGACGGGTGATGTAAATGAGGGAAGCAGACAGACGTAAGACAATGTGGATGAGGTGGGATGATGGGAGCTACAATGAATTAGAGACTCATACTCTTTCTGAAGAAAAAAGACTCACTCAGCTCCAGCCCTCTGATGCCAGGTAGAAGTGTGGGCCCAGGGCTTTATGAAATCTTCCAATTTTTCAAGAGAGGCCTGAAATCCAGATTTTTATATGAGTCTTCCCATTGAAAAAAGCTCCCTAAATCAAATGTTTCTAAATCCCTGGGCTGGAATATGGCCATGGGTTGCCAGTGTGCAATTTCTGCTCCAGCTTCCTGGCACTGCTCTCATTACTATGGTATTTTACCTGCAGAGTTTAGCACAAACCTCAGGACTGTTGTTATCAGGACTTTATCCAATCCTGAGGTATTAAGGAGACAGGCACCCTTTATGACAGAGTCACGGTGCTGAAAACAATTTAGACATCATCTGTTCCAAAATCCATCAAGAGTCTGACTCACTTCCTCAACATCTCTACCAAGAAGCTTTTTGGCTTCTGCTTAAACATCCTCATTAGCCAACAGGGAAGTCTCTCTCCTCACATGGCCTGCTAACTTTCAGTCTGTGCTTAGTCTTTAAAGAAGGTTCTTCTTCATATTAAGTTGAATTCTATATCCTTGGATCTGCCACCCATTGGTCCCTGGGTCATTATATCTAGAATACAGTATTCCAGGAGCAACATTTATCATCACATTCCAGCCAGTGTCTCTGTTAATGCAGACAAAGATCACATCGGCTTTTAACTGTCCAGCACACATGCCACCCTGACCCTCAGAGACTACAGCATGATGTAGCAGTGCAAGTCAACAAAGACTTACCAAGCCCCATGGTAGAGTAGAGAGAGAGAGAGCTGTTATTTCTAACAGTCATGCTGTTTATATTAATTCCAGTTTAAGGATATATTTATGCCCCCATCTCTATGTTCCTAATCTAGAGTGCACAAATTGCTTATAAATAATTATTTTAACTCTTTGGTCTAAAAAATGCTGACATCCATTTTAGTAACTCCCTTTAGTAACTGGATGGGGTTAGTCTCACACAATGCTAAAAGAGTACACGTGGCTAGTTTGTTTGACTTCACAGGAAGAAAAATGACAACATTTTAGCTTTGTAATTGAAACTAAGAAATATGGCCACATACTCAATGTGTCTCACAAAATATAGCCAACTTACATCCAGTAAATTACATCAGAGAGCATTATAACTTGAGAAAGATAATTGTTTTCTGTCAAAATCATGAATCCTTTCCAAATGACAAATGTTTTGGCGGGCTCACTTTTAAATTAATTTTGATAAATTAAGATCCATAAGAATTTTCAAATTCAAGTAAATATGCAACATTCCATCTCCTAAATTTAATTGTGAAATATTATTTTATTCCTTCATTCTTATACCTCCTCCTCATATGATTTCTTTACATTCTTCTTAACTCCTTATAAGGAAACTGAGGAACCATCCTGATTTCTCCCTTTCTTTTGCCTCCCACACCCAATTAATTAGCAAATCCTTCAACATACCTCCTGAATCAGATCATTTCTGACCCCCAAGTAGATTCTCCCTCAGATCAAGCTACCGTCATCTCTTACCTGAACTACTGCCACAGCCTCCTAATCTGGCTCACTCCTTCCAGTCTGCAAGGAATTGCCAGAGTGATCTTTTTAAAACATTTATCAGATCACATCACTCCAGTGGCTGCCCGTTATGCTTAAAATAAAATCCAGGCTTCTTGCCAGGGCTCAAAGACCTGGTTGCTGTCCACCCCTCCACCGTCCTCTCTCACATCCCACTCCCCTCCACCCTAGACACACTGGACTGTTCTTTGAAGTTCTCAGTCAGAAGCAGTACTGCCCCTGCCACCCAGAGCAGGAAGGGGGTTCAGAACATGTGACTGTAATCACAGTGACTTGGGAGGGGGGATGCCACTGGCACTTTGAGGGCAGGGCCAGGGATGCTAATCATCCCACACTGAGCCGCACCATCCCACAAAGCCCAGCACACTTCTGCACTACAAAGGATCACTGCACCCAAAACACCAGTAACACGCATGCCATTTTCACAAACACCAAGCTCATTCCCACCTCAAGGTCTACACTTGCTGTTACTTACAGCCCCAACACTGAAATCCCTTCCTGGCTTGTTGCTTCTCACCAGTTGGGATTCAGCTCAAATGTCATCTCCTCTGAAAGGCCACCACCCCTGGCTCTCATTTCTAAAACAGCCTCCCCCGCTGGTACCCCTGCCAGTCATTATTATTTTTACTCTGCTTTATTTATTCTTTATGCACATCACTATGCAAAATTATTGATTTATTCACTTACTCTTTTGTTGCTTTCCTCCCACACTAGTATGTCAGCCCCCTGAGGGCACAAACTTTATACCCCTAGCACCTAACAATGCCCAGGGCAGCAGGCATTCAGTAGTCATGTGTGAAACGAATAAATGTCTACAATAATTTTTATTTAGAACTAGAAATTTTCTAAAATCTTCAGTTTGGGAGTATAGTATCACCTGACCATCATTTCTAGTTATTTCTTCCTAGGTCTAGTTTGCCATTTTGCAATAAACTTTTACTTTTACATAGCACAGAGAGGTAGCAGTAAATTTAAAATATCCTAAGTCACCATCTAACTGTCACAAAATGTGAAAGAGTGTTTTTTATGAGTACGGTATTTTTGTAAATCTCCGAGTAAATGGGGACCTCCTGGCTAATATAGTCAGTACAGCAACGGCAGGATGCTTCTGAGGGCAGCAGGAAGCACGTATGACAGCAGCTGGCTTTCCTGTGAGAGGAGCAATGTCTGAACCCACCAGAAGAGGCAATGAGCATCACTTTTGTCCAAAATGCTCACAAACATTTTTTTTTTTTTGTCCTTTTTGAGACCGTCTGCACCGCGCTCCGCCCACCGGTCATCCGAACCCGCGGTGGGAGCACTGCTGCGCTCCCAGCGCTGCACTCTCCCAAGTGCGCCACTGTCCTTTTTGAGACCGTCTGCACCGCGCTCCGCCCACCGGTCATCCGAACCCGCGGCGGGAGCACTGCTGCGCTCCCAGCGCTGCACTCTCCCAAGTGCGCCACGGGCTCGGCCCCTCACAAACATTTTTAAGATCAAGAAGAGTTAAAAATAATACAACATAAAAATAGTTTTTTTTAAAAAAAAAATCACACTTTGAGAGCGCTAAATCAAAAGTCCCAACCAGGTCTAGGAAGTGGGCTAAGTTTTAAAAATCACACTTTGAGAGCGCTAAATCAAAAGTCCCAACCAGGTCTAGGAAGTGGGCTAAGAGTAAGAAGTGGGGATATATAGGATTACATCTAGATTTTAAAACATGATTTATTTAAATGTCTAGAAGCAATATTTTTGAAAATGGTATAGAAGCCTGGAAAGATATGTTAAAGAAGAACAAGTAGATGTTAATTCCTTTTATGTTCCACACATATATGCTCTATGCTCAAATAGGTTCTAGATTAAATACTAAATACTAAACAGTGCTTTCTCTTTGATGAGTGGTATTTGGGGACAGGTATACAATTACTTATGGTTTGTGTGAGATTATTGGGCCCAAGTGTTATATGCATTTTATATCTTAATACAGACTGCAGATCACAATCTCAAAGTTTGTAGCAATTCGCGCTTTCATTTCCACACTTGCCAACACTCTGTAAGTCTAATAGACAAAAGAGTGAAAATTCACAATTTACATTCACTGACTAAGATTGAACATCTTTTCACACATTTATTGATTATATGCAAATCGTCCTCTGTCGAGTTATTGTCTTTGCGCTTTTTTCTCGTCTATTATTATTTTCAATCAACTCCTAGGAGCTATATACTAGGGATAATAATACTTTGTAAGTCATCCTTTTGACAAAGGTGATGCTCATTGCCTATTCCAGTGAGTTCAGACATTGCTCCTCTCACAGGAAAGCCAGCTGCTGTCACACGTGCTTTCTGCTGCCCTCAGAAGCAGTCCTGCCATTGCTGTACTGACTATATTAGCCAGGAGGTCCCCATTTACTCGGAGATTTACAAAAATACTGTGCTCATAAAAAACACTCTTTCACATTTTGTGAAAGTTAGACAGTGACTTAGGACATTTTAAATTTACCACTACTTCTCTGTGCTATTTTTTCCACGCTGTTGTTTATATTTAATATGGAGTCTATCACATTTTTTAAAAATTTCTGTTTAACCAAATGGGTCATTCTTGCCTTTTGATTCTAAGTTTTATATCTTGCTTAGGAAGATTTCCTCCACACTGACATTTAGTAAATGTTCTTAGGAATGTTCTCCTGATTAGAATTCATGCTTTAACAATCTATTAAGTTCTTGGTACTCTAGTTGTAAAGTTAATGGAGGGAGGGGATAAAAGAAGGTGAGAAAGAAAAGAGTACAGGGATAAAAAAGACTGGAGAGGTCTTATTTTTAAATGTTAAAGAGGGAGTTTTAAATATGACACTGGGTTGCTAAATTTTTTCTTCTCATATTATTAATATTGTAAAGGGAAAAAGCCCTCAAATACTTTGGCTTGAAAATATATTTATGCTATAAACATAAGGGAAAAATTATTGGTTTAAAACTATCTGAGCACAAATTGCACTATAATTTTTTTTTAAAAGAAGAGGAATAATTACATTTTTCATAATAATAAAAATAAAATAATGTAAAGTGATAAAAAGCAATTAATTCCTATTCAGGTAATAGTTCATCTGAACTACTTTAAACTTTTACATAAAAGTTTTAAATTTTATGTGATCATAATGTTATTTATACCCAAATAAACCAGTTAATAGGGAATTAGTGTAGAAATTTATTTTTCTATGACTGATAAGAGGAAAATAACCAAATGAAGAATTTTACAGAGCTATAGGTAATAAGCTACTTCAGATGCTTAAATTGGAAATATGCATGTGCTTGCTCAAAAACCACAACGGGACTTTTGAATTCAAGCTTGTATTTTTTTTTTATACTTTATGAAAAGTCCTTAAATAATATATTTCTCCAAAGTGACTTCTTAAGAATTAGATCATAAACTCCAATAAGATTCCTGGTAACATGTAATTACACAACTCAGTTCCCTTGCTGGAGCTTGTCTGCTTTGCTTATAAAAATGTACACAAAGTCTAGGACAACCACAACCAGACCCTAACTTCCCTACTAACCTTAATGCTTACTGGGGAGATGGAAATAAACACCGTGATCGCCCTCATTCACACTTGTAACTTCCTTGTCAATGTTGAAAGCATTCCAAAGCAAAGAGCCCATGACAGCAAAGAAGACTACTAAAGGCAATAACTACTCAAGAAGACCAAAATAAGAATTATTCCATCAGCTATCAAGAACTTATTATAAAGCTATAATAGTGACACCATTTGGTATTTACACAGGAATAAATGAACAAATCAATGGACCAGAATAGTACAAAAATAGACCTGTACATATATAGAAACTTGATTTATGACAAAGCAGACATTGAAGATTAGTGGAGGAAAGGACTGTTTAGTAACTGGTGGTGCTGAGATAACTGGCTATGCAATTTTGAAGGGGGGAAATTGTGGGGAAAAATTATGAAAAAAAATTAAATTAGTTTGTACCTCACACCAAATGCACAAATCAAGTCCAGGGGGAATTAAAGGTTTAAATATAAAAGGCAAACCATAAGATATTCAGAAGACAACATAAGTGAATGTTTTTATGACCTCACAGAAAGAAAGGATTTCTTAAATAAGAATTGAAAAACACAATCTATAAACACAAAAGAGTGATAAATCAACTAAACTGAAATTATAGACTTCTCTTTATCAAAGGACACCACAGAAAGAATAAAAAGGCAAGACACAGACAAAGAAAAGATATTTCAAACATATATATAAACAACCCAATGGAAAAATGGACAAAAGACATGGAAAAGCATCTCAAAGAAGGGGAGCCATAAATGTCCATAAAAATAGAAGATGCTTAATCACATTAGTAGTCACAAAAATGCAAACTAAAGCTACAGTGAGATACCCTTTCACATCTACCAGTGAGGCAGATAGAAGGGGAGCCATAAATGTCCATAAAAATAGAAGATGCTTAATCACATTAGTAATCACAAAAATGCAAACTAAAGCTACAGTGAGATACCCTTTCACATCTACCAGTGAGGCAGATATTCTAAAGTTGGACAATACAAAGTCATGACAAGGATATGGAGCTAATGATGCCTTATTCATTGTATATTTTGCAATTTTTTTTTAACTACAGGCTAATTTTTTTAGACTATTATCGATGGTGACTTTCTAGCCCACCATGACAGCGGGTTTCTTCAAAGCAGGTCCACATTTGCTTCTGACAGATGGCTACAGGCATGACCAACCTGGGATCACTCTAAACTAAATTCTGACCTTAAGATTCTAGGGATTGTATTCCCTACAGACACACAGACGCGCGCTCTCCCTCTCTCTGGGTGAATAGTCTACAAACCTCAGTGAGAGTCCAAGCGGGGTTGGGGAGGAGGAGGTATGAAGTCTGAGGAGAGACAATTTCTCATGTAGTCCCCTGGTGCCGATGGAAGAGGACAGTATATCCAATTCTCCCTTACATTAGGTATGTGGTCCTTTGGGGACCAAACTTGGGGGGATTTTAGGCTTTGTCTCCTATTGCCTCTACTCTAAGTGGCCCATAAAACCAAGGTTCAGTTTTGTCTCATTCTGCAAATGCCGTAAGGCAAAAGTCAGATTTGATGCACTGCTTGCTTCTAAGGGTTTCTGCTTGAATTCAGTTTAGCCTCTGAGCATCCTTACTAAGTAGTCAATTCATTTGTGCATTTTAAGGGCTAGTTTTTATATGTCATTCATCATGTTTAATTGTTGCTTGCAGGAAGGTTAGTCAGAAGTCCTAGGCTACTGTACTGCCAGAATCAAAAGTCGAAAATCACAGTTTTAAAACATAAAGCTAATCATATCATTCTGCTTTAAAATTTTCAATGCATTTCCCCTGGTATACAGAATAAAGATTAAGCTCCCAGCACTCCTGTAAGTGGCCCAACTCTGTTCAAGAAACATAGAGAAACTCTTCAGAGAAGAAGCAAAACAGAGGCTGAACTTGAATCAGCAGCAACTGAGAGAAAAGACAAGAGAGCAGGAAAGCAGCAATGAATCCTACTTAGCAAATCCAACGGGTAAGGGTATATTTAATTGTAATTTGGACAGAGCTCCATATCCAAGGGTCTGATTAACAATTCAGAAGCAGGTCAAGACCGTGGCGTATTAGCAGCTCTTGAAGCCAAGAGAGTCAAGAATCAGTGAGGTCTGTAAGAGGTCAGGTTCATAAGAGCAGCACCAGCCTAACCATGTGGAAGGACAGTGGGCACTGAGGACCCAAACTGAAGGGCCAATTAGGTAACCTGGTCACAAAAGGGATAAGACTGGGAAGCTGCTGCTCTCTAATTCACAGGAGCCCACGGAGCTCAAGCAAAACTATGACATACCAGAGGGCACTGCAGCAGTGATACTTCCAGACCCCTTGATAGTGGGAGGTACTTCTCATGGTGTCACCAGGCCTGGCTCACTCTGGCAAAGCCTTCCCATGGCCGACTTCACTACAGGCCTATGCTGAGGCCATGGCTGTCCCGGACTGACAAGCCTCATCACAAGGCATTCACCATTTGACCCAAACTATCTCTCCAGGTTCACCTCCCCCCTCTCATCCCAGCTCATCCACAACCTACTGCAACCACACAGATGCTACAAGCAGCTCTCTCTCCAGGCTTCCCTTCTTTGCAGGCACTTTCCTCTTCCTGAATGCCTCTGCCCCTCTTTTCCCTTGGAAAACCCCTACTCATTTTTCAAAGCTCTCTCAAATGTTGCGTTGATCAGAAGTTTTCTCTGATTCCTTCAAGGTGAGTGTGCTGCCCTCCACTGTGGTGCCCTATCAAGCACAGCCAACACATTACTGTTCTTCTTTTTGTTTTTATTATTATGCTTACCATCACAACATTTAACAGGTGCTTATCATGTGTCAGGCCCTGTATTAAAATGCTCTACATGGATTCTTCTTTACCACCCATAATTATTATCTTCCTTCTCTTGAAAAAGAAGAAAACTGAGGTTCACAGAGTTTTAAGTATGAACCTAATATCACATTGCTGCTAAAGGGATTCCAACACACTTGGTTCTGTCTCAAAAGCCCATGATCTTTCCAGTAATATATCACAATCACATTCGTTATCTCTGTTGCCTCCTGGTTAGCTCAGTTGGTTAGATAGTGGTGTTATAACAATAAGATCAAGGATTCAGATCCCCACACTGTCCAGCTACCAAAGTAAATAAATAAAGAGCATGTCTTCCTCATTTTTGTATACCCTGCATAATGCTTGGCACACAGCTGATGCTCTATAAATATTTAATACATGAATGAATGAGGGACAGGCATTCATTCCACTTCCTCAGGAACTAGAATATCAACTGTTGCACAGAACCAGTGATACAGTGTTGACACTATCTTTATGTCACCTTCGACTAGGGTCTACTGGATGACTCATATATCCAGAATAAGGAACAGAGAGTAGAAGACAATCTTACCTAACGGTAAAGATTCAGGTACAAGAAACCAGGCAAGTCAGCACACTGTCTTTTTAATAAATTGGTTTAATCTAGTCAAACAAACGGTTATTTTAAAACTGGTCTGTTCCAACCTCTTTTCAAAATAACTGGCTATCTTAATAACTTCATCTTTTTTTCCCTCTAGCCTAAATCAATGCAATACCATAAACATCTATTAAACAACTTGCTATGGAGGGAGAAGGGAGGATGAGACATACCTCATGGGCTACTGGGTTAATTGAAACTCCTTTTTCCTGGAGGAGGTTATAGACTTGCTTGAATATATGCAGAGATTATCTCAATGGGGGGAAAAGGTACAGAACATTGTGACTCCTTTGCTCAAAACCCCCCAAAAGTTTCTCAGCTCAGTCAGAGCAATAGCCAAAATCCTAATAACAACCTAAAAGCTGCTACATAATTTGACCTCATTCCCTCTCTGGTCTCATCTACTATTCACTCCCTGTCTCAATCCCCACCTGCCACATGACCTCTAGGCTGTTCCTTCTCAATGAGGCAAGTCTCTAACCACCCTATTAAAAATAACCTTTTCCCACTCGATATGCCATCCTCCTGTTGCCAGTTTTATTTTTCTCTACGGCATTAGGACCATCTAACATTCTGTCTATTTTATACATTTTGCTATTGTCTCTCTTCCCCCATGGAAGATAAGCTCTGACTAACACACAGCAAGCATTAAATATATCATTATTGTAGGGAAAAAACGAATGATCCATTATTTATCTTTATACTATGACCTATCTGCTCACAGCATTTACTTTGGTATCCATTTTCCAAATTTCTGATTACACTGGCATCATAAACTTAAATTCATCTTCAATAATGTTCCCTAGGAATTAATCAATGATGACTAAAATCCCATTGGTCTAGAGTTTTTGTCATTTTTTTCTTTCCTGAAATGATTTACCGTGACCATATACTAAAAATGTGATTGTGGTTTGAAACCCTGGTCTAAATTTTAGCAAATAATAGGTATTTATTATTTATGGAAGTGCTTGTATTATCCTAAGCACTTCCATGTGATTTGCAAAGATATATTATTTATTTTCCTATAATGAATAAAAGCACTTGTTTATAAAACTTGATTGGAAATAACTACAGTGATTAAGGCAGAAGACCTGAGAATTTTCCTAAGAAAGCATTCCAGTTCTAAATTATTTAAAAATACTGACAAGAAGTGATCTTCTTGTTGTTCAGATCACTAGAATTAGATCATTAAACCACTGAGAACAGTTAGTTCTCAATTACCAACATTAATTAAGAACCTGTATCAATTAAAAAAAAAAAATCCAAGGAGCCAACAGTTCAAAAGCTATTTATAATTGGTTTTGGTGCATTATATTATTTCTTCTCTCTCTCTTTCTCTCTCTCTCTCTCTCTAATGACTGATTTTCCTTCCTAATTACATTTTCTTGAGATTTTTGAGCTTAAAGGCTCTGAGCACACCAGCCTTAGCAGAAAGTCAGTTTGTGATTTAAAGGGGAAAAAATGGTCATGCGTGCCAAAGAGATAATCTGCAGGATGACAATATCTCCAGCTCAACAAAAGAAGTCATGTACAAGATTAAACTCATCCTGTCTCTATCTAGTTACCTCACACCAAGGTCAACCACAAAAAATCTCCTAAAACCATCTAGAAAATAGCAATTGGTGAGGTTTATCAACAGGCCCATCCATGTTACAAAATAAACTTCTTTCAATCTCAAAAACTGATGGCTAAGGGCTCTTCAGTAGTGGCATTTGATCCCACATTAGTCTGCAGTATGCAGGAGAAAAACAAAGACTCGTCATTCTGAACCTTCTATTACGGACCCACGCCAAACTGCATAACTAAACATTCTTAAGGAGATTGCTACTGTTATTGTATGCTTCCCATAAATGTAAACAGGTTTGTTATTTTCAATTCTACATTTAAAGATAGAAACACAGCAGTTAGATATTACAGTTTAGAGTAGTGCTTCTTCTTAAAATGTTTGAAAACAGCAAGCTTGTATAAACAAAAGAACAACTAAAAATTACCCAGAAGTTAAAGATCAATCCCTCAAAGCAAATTTTTTATTATCCTATTTACAAATTTGTAAAGTTGACATAACGCCTACAAACAGAATAAAGCAAACAAAATAGACATAACAAAGGAGACAATTTTTAAAAGAAATTTTAAGACAACATTCAAGAATAGAAAATTAAATGCAGTCAAGTTTAACATATATTTCTGTATAATGCAGTTAAATTTTGGATAATATTTGTTGATTTTCTGAAGAATGGCTTTGCAGTGTTTTCATTTCCATAAAATAGAAAAGATAAGTTTTAGACTGTGCAATTGAGGTTATACATTAGCTCATAATTTCCCAGCTTTTCTTACTAAACACTTCTGTTCCTATGGAGTCATTTAATCCTACAATTGGAAAAACTGTATGTAGAAGAGAGGCTCTCAGCCCTGGCTGCACCTAGAGAAGGTGATTAATATACTGAAGCCAGGCTCCTCCAATGTCTGATTTAACCATCCCAGAGTGGGGTCCAGGAAGCAGTATTTTATAAATCCCCCAGGTGATCCTAATGTATAGTCTGTATTAAAAGTTACAAGTTCCCGCCCACCTCTTCTGAAAGAAGACTCCAAGGGGATATCCAGGCTCTTTCAAACACTTCCAGTGTTGAGACCCAATACTTCATTAGAAAAATCCAAAGGCAATACACAACTTTACAGAATGATCATTTTTCAAATATGAGTGGTTTTTACTGAGCATGTTAACCCATAGTTTCCCCTAATGACTACAAGAGAGTTCCAAGACATTTGCACTCATCCCTCTTCCTAAAAATCATTTCCCACAATCTCCATATGACTGGCTGAAATTCAGGTCTGGGCTCAAATGTCACCTCCTGGGGGAAACTGCCTGATCATGCTTTTCCCAGCTAGTCTCTGTCTCTCATTCACAGCACTTCTCACATCTGAAATATGTGTGTATGTTTGTTGACTCTCTTCCTGGTCTGAAACACAAGCTGCATTCAGGCAGCTCCATCATGTCTGTCTTGTTCAACACTGTATCTTCAGCAAGTGGCACAGTGCCCACCATGGTATCCACTCCACAAAAATTTCTGAATGAATAAATCAAATAGAATAAAGAGGTAAGAGGCAATCTAAAGCAAAAAGAAAAACTCAGATTGGTATATAATGTAAATAGTTGGCAAAGCAGACTATAAAGGTCAAAGTGTAAATGACAAAATATATAATCACGTGAGTGTATGTATTTGTGACTGTGTGTGTGTGCAAAAGAAAGATTCTGGAGGCTACTGACCTCCCTCAATGCAACCTTATAGCTTCAAAATGTATAGTTTCACTGAAACATCCCAAAATCTACAGATATACTCATCATAAACTTTTATAATACCCACCAGTTTTCTTCTGAAAATCAAAGAAAACATAAATCAAAATTAAGAAAAACTTCTGATAAACTTGAAAACATTTCAAATGTTCAAAAGTCACGAAATACTGTGAAATGCCAAACATTAAAGCAGAAAAATTTAACCATGTCAGAAACACTCTGATCTAGTGTTGGGGAAGGGAGTATAAAAAATATAACTCATGAAATTACTTGGAACACCTGGAAAGATAAATCAAAGAAACTAAGAATAGGAAGGGGCCTTTGAGATCATTCTACATAAACCCGTTTCTACACATGGACCCTCCATGAACCACTAGAAAATGGTTGGCTATTTTCTCCTTAACCTTTTTTCATGACAGGGTACTTATTACTTCCTAAGAAGGCTGCCTTATTCCATTACTGGACAACTAAACTTGTTAGAAAGTTCTTTACTCTGAACCAAAATCTGGCTCTCAGTGACCCATAGCGCCTTATTCTGAAGCCAAGTCAATGAAAGTCAATGAAGCTAAGTCAATGAAAACAAACTCAATGAATCAGTTCTATAACATAATAGGTGAGATTAGAAAAGTGAAGTGAATCAACAAGGGAAATGAGTTTGGGCCAGGTGTTCCAAGAAGAGAACTATGGGGCTGGCCAGTTAACTCAGAGCGTGGTTTTAACACCACCCAAAGTCAAGAATTAGGATCCCCGTACTGACCAATTGCCAAAAAAAAGAGAGAGCGAGAGTGAGCAAGCGAGAGAGAGACAGAGAGAGAGAGAGACGGGGGTGGGGGCAGAGAGAGAGAGAGAGAGAGAGAGAGAGAGAGAGAAGAGAACTATGAATTGGTTATTTAAAAAAGTGTGCAGAGACTGAGTCCAAGTGTTAAATCAGGTGGATTATCCTAGCTGGAACTGAGTGACCAGAGTGGAAACCGATAGGAGGAAAAATACAGAAAACACGTGAAGGCAGATCCCTGGAGGCTAGGTGAAATTTACTGCAATTAGGCAAGATTATTCTGTGCTTTGAAAAAAATAGAATGGATTTGAAAAGTAAAGGACAGGAAGATGAATAAGGAAAACAGGTAGGTCTAAAAAACGCCATCTCAGAGTTTTAGAGATTGTAAAAAGTCATAGAGATAATCTATTGCAATAACTTAATTTTATAGGCAAAGTAATTAAATCCCAGGAGGAGAAGGTATCACTTGTCACTTTAATATTCTCCTACACTGTAATAAGAACACTTCTGCAGAACATTTTCCTGTTTTGTAACCTCTTTTCCCCATCTCCTGCACAACATGCTAAATTTGAGATGCTCTATAAGAGCCTAACTGACTCTCTCAGAACTCAACTATCAGAGGGCAAAGATGGGACAGCATAATAAGTGCCAGTTGCCTGAATCATCCTGGCTTCTCACCAAGACCCAGGATGGACAGGATGTGGTCACACTGCAGGACCGGCTCTTGCTGGCTGTGGACACCAGCCATGTATTATGCTGATACATGTATCTCCAACAGCAGCCAAGACAAGGAATCAAAATCACAGCTAATTCACTCACAAAACTGCCTATCTTTTCCCCTGGCATCATCACACACATCTGCATGGGGCAACCAAAAAAATTCCATCAGTTTTACACACACCTACACTTTTTCTCTCTCACTGACCACCCACACTATCCTCAAAGCAGAGCCTGGGCTATCCTCCTTCTATCCCCTGCACCCAGTGTCACCCACACTCTCTAAGGCTCTCAGGTTTTCTTATCTGATCAGTCCCATTTTCTTCAGACTTAAAACATCAGTGTCTTAAAAATGCAGCCCTGTCCCAGAAAGACCTGCATTTTAAAAGGACATACTATTACATGAAAAAAACACCAGGTTGCAGAGTAATATCTATGGCAAGATCCTGTTTTCATAAAAACAAAGGAACAAGAACAAAAAATCTTGCAATATAGCTACCTATGTTTAAAGTATTTAAAACAAGTATAAGATAATACTCACTAAAATGTTAACAATATTAATTTGTATATGCTTTTATCTAACTTGAAGTTTGCAATAAACTGTCATAACTGCATAACTGTCGTTCTTAAAGAACAATCAAACTCTTGTGACCAAAAATAGGAAAAAAAAAAAAAAAAAACCACTTAAAGTGCTAGTGCTACTTCAAAAATCTGTCAGTGAGTGGTGGTGAGGACTGTTGCTCTCAGCCCCTTAAACCCAAAGAGTAAGGCCTCATTTTCCACTAAGGCTGCCCTCTTGACCCTCACTGTGCCCAACCAGCTTCTTAGCCCATCAGTTATTAGTTTTCATTTCTCCTAATTCACAATGCAATCAAACTAACTGGTGAAAACATTGTTAAATTGTTCACGTCCTATATTCTAGAAATTAGGTTTGAATAAAATGACAACGAATTGCACAAATTATTGTTTTATTAAATCGAGAGTTGAGTATTTGAATTTATCATGTAATTTATGTCCCTTCACAAAGAAAACATTAATTAACAGGACTCATATAACTTGGGCATCATCAGCTTTGCCATCTAAAACTGCTCTTCCCCATAGTACTTTTCTTTGTAAATGGAACCACTTTCTATCCATCCTGAGAAGATTCTCAACTCTACCCTCCTCTTCACTTTCCACATCCAATGACATCCAACACCGTGTCCCACTCTACCTCTTAGATAGCTCTTAGATGTGTCCCCCTTCACCATCCCTACTGCCCCACCACACAGCTCCAATGCACCCTCTCTGACCATCACCATGACCTTCTAAACTGCACATATGGCCTTCGAGATGCTTCACACTCTGAGGAAGTATGGTGCAGTGAAAAGAAAGTAGGCTTCTTCCTAAACCAGGTTTTACCACTTAGTTTTCTGGCCTTGAGAAAGATTCTTAACCTCTCTAAGATCCAATATGAGCAATATCTACATTGTATAAGAATAGTTATAAGAATTAGAGAAAAGGCATGGAAAGCACTTAGTCCTGAATGAAGCCTAGTACACAGTTCAATACTTTATTATTTTTATTATGTTCTTATCTGTAAAAATGGGTAATAAGCCTCTGAATTATTTTGAAGATTAAAGGAGATAAGATGTACGCCACCAAACACAGTCACTGTTTCACTTCCTTTCAATGGTTCCCCATCCCCAAGACAGAATGTGGCCACTGCCCTTTTCTAATTGCATCTCCCGCCAATTGACTTCACATACATTCTCCTTTTGCATAATGAATGATTTAACAGTAACACCATGCATCTCTTCATGCCCTCCTCTCCTTCAGAGCTGTAATTACAGGTCTAACCTTATATGTGAGAAAGTCCTTTACCATATATTTCCATATGCAAGTAATTACCATATTTTCAAATTTGGCATTGTGTAATATTGAATATACTAATTGTCTTGATTTGAGCATCATGTACTGCACACAGGTAATGATATTCAATGCTGTACTTCACGGAAACGTACAGTCAATTATGTTTCCATAAATTAAAAAAATAAAAAGTAGAAAAATTTAAAAAAACAAATTTGAAATGCAATATCAAAAAATACAAGTGTATTTAAGGGGATCAAGGGTAGAATAGTTTATAAGCAAGAAATCCTGAAAAAAATCGCCAAACCATAGCTGCTAACCATGTTCATGTAAGCACGGTGAATGTAATGGAAGATTATAAAATCTTGCTAAGTGACATCTGAAAAATATCTTTGCCAGAGATGAAGTCTCTTGAGTTGAAATAAAAAGGAGTAGTGCAAGTTTGGGCAACTAGGTCCAAAAATAAGAGGTGACTGAAAGCGATTATGTTTGTTTGATGAGGTTGTTTGTAAAGTTTCCAAAAGTCTATGTTGATATAGTTTAGGTTTTTAAATTAATTTGATAATAAATATAAACATTTCTTCTTTAAGAACAATAAGAGAGAAGTTAAAATAATTGTTTAGGTAGATCAAATAAGTGTTAAATTCTTCTTCATGTTTATTCATAGATTAGAAAAGAAATCTGGGGGCTTTTTTCCCCATGTGATTTTGTGATTTAGAATTCACAGATCTAAAAGAAGCTAACAATCTTTCTAAGCATACAAAGAAAAATTTTATTCTGTTTAAAGATGAATTCAGGTAAATTAAATGGCTTTCATCAGGTCACAATGTGATAATCTCTAAAACTGTATAAGTAAATGTTTTATCTTTTGAATGGTTTAACTATAGTCCTGAAAAAGCATAAAGTTGGCTCTAAGAGGAATAAGCTGCTCAATGCCCAGAAAGTGCTTCTTCAGCAGCTGGTAACTATCCCTGGTGTCAGGGCTGAGAAAATGAGTGAGAAAATGAGTTGAAGATTCTTCGTACAGAGTCTACCGTAACCTAGCTGCAAAACTTTTCTAAAGCTGTCACACAGATATGTTTTCTAAACTGCTACCATTAATGCTGAATCATTCCTCTCTAAGGGGATCTTTTTAAACTTTACTACATTTTAAACTTCAACCATTTCATATACAGAAACACACAAACCTTAAGTCTAAAATCTAGGGTATTTTTATATAAGTATATTTTAAGTTTTCAAGTTATTTTAGAACCATGACTCTTCTTCAAACACTATTTTGGCCTAGTTGACACATAGTGTTGATTTACACACATCCCAAACATACAATCAGCTAGGCCCTGAACATAACTGGGCATGGGTGCCTGCCTCTCAGGTCATTGAAGAGCAAGCATTTTTTGTGAAATCATAAAACCACGGTCAGATATTCTAGTAGACACACTGCTTTGTTCAGCTGCCCGAAGTATAACAAAAAGGAGAACATTATGATGATGTCAGAAGTCATTCTTTTTTTCAGATCCTTCCTACTTTTCTTTCAAGTATGTTCTTTTGTGAAGAGAATTACAGCAGTGCATGTAACTATGCACAGGCAGATCACTGAACAATATCAGGCCAGGACAAAAACAATCAGGTTGAGAGAAGAAATAACTAGAAAAAATAATTAATGAATTCACCTTCCTGATTTTGCCTATCTTCAGGAACCACTGCTCGCCTGCATTACTGTCATATAGAAGCAATATTGTTGGGTACTGACTCTGGAAAACAAAATGACCTGCAAAGACTGAACCATGTTGTTAACCCGCAAATTACTAATGTCCAACTTGGACTTAGTAGTTTTCTGTAGACATTCCCATAAACTGGTCCAATTATTTTTAAATAAATTATATTTGTTGAAAGAGCCTAGAAATAAGCCAAAGATTTCTTTTATACTTGGCTTTACAGATATAATACAACAACACAGTTTACTATATTTAGCTGATAATGAACAAAACTTCCTTTTGAAAAATCAGAGCACTCACAAAACACATTTTTCAAAAATGGCTTCTGTATGATATCATCATTGGAATACCTCAGTTTGCACAATTATTCCTCAAACAAAACATTACCTGAGACTGATTTAGCTCATTTAAGCAATACTCCCAACTAAAGCGTATCCCATGTTCAGAGGATAAAAATAACAGGGTCTCACTATCAATTAATCAAGTATAATAATTATTTTATTACCCTAAAATACATTTTTATATAACTGTATAAGCAAGTTTATCAGGAACCTTAAATTGAATTTTATTTATGCTAAATGGAACTCAAAATACGTATATGAAAAAGTATCATTTGGTAAAAATAGTCATTTCAGTAAAAATAATCTTGATAAATTTCTACCAACCTCCTGCTATATAGAACAAAATATGCTTCAGATTTTTATATAAAAAAATTATAATTGGTATTTACATTATTCTGTACTAAGAAACTACTATTACATTATTCCTACAAAACATTTTTCTCATTTTTCTCAAAACCAGTGAAACTGATACTGGTAGTTTTTTAATACTCCACATTTCCTACACCTCCTAATTTTCTTAAGTCTTTCTCTGATAGTAACCAACATTGACAAGTGAATGCTTAATAAAGGTATATCTTCTTTTAGGACAAATTGTTTCTTTTATAAAATATTTATTGCATATCCACTATGTGCTAGGCTTTGTGTTAAAGGCTTTGGATGCAACGTAAATTAAGGCAAATTCCTTGCCTTAAGAGCTCACGGTCGAGTAAAGGCAAAAGTCAATTGCATTAAGGCTTACTACACAGGGTGAATGCAATGACACAGGAATATCCCTAGAAGGGTTGTTGAAATCAAGCAGAGAGTTAAACTCCATTTCATTTAATTAAGTCCACCTCCTTTATCATGAACGTGATGGCTTAACACTGTCTGGTTTGAACTTCTCTTTCTTGGCAAAGCAGTGTTGATAGGTATAGACAACATCAAAACATCTCTGGAAATTACAGTCATCATCCTGTTTACTCACTTCACAGAGGTTTAGCATCACTGCATTTAAACATGTCAGCCTAAAACCAAATCTAAGTTGGAAAAAATAAACAAATCTAGCTGTTGTTAAGACCAGGCATGAACGTGGTAAGAAAAGCTGAATTAGAAATTTACAGGCTGATACACATAAATCAGATTTCTAGTTGGGTTTTTAACCATATGCACTACATTTATTTTTTGGTATTTAGGTATCTGAATGAAAATAAGATATATCTGAAAGTATAAATGCTTACCGTATTATGTACAAAATTAGAAGGCAGGTTGATTAGATATGTCATTAATCATGTCTTTTAACTGTAACAACACAAAACAAGACCCGCCAAACAAACTTATAAGAAAAGGTCTTTGACATTACATGCTAAATGAGAGTCAACATTTAAAATGCCAACATACACCTAAAAATAAAGACTTGCCACACAGAAAGTAGTGTGTATGTACATTTAAATTTATAACTGGTTACTTGCTACCCATAGTGCCTCAAGAATCTGGTAAAGCAGACTGAGTTCCTTAAACAATATGTATGTTCTTAGGAGTGCTTGATAGGAAATCAAAGCACTTTCATTATTTTCTTCCAATAAATTAAACAGTCTTTAAAAGAATCCAAATACCAAAAGACTAAAGAGAACAAATGTTATACATGGCCCATTTTGTGATATTCCGGTTTTATAAATACAGTCATGTCAACCAGAAGAGACTCATTTGAAATGCAGGGCTTCCCACCTATTTGATAGATACCATTTTTTCAGACCATTTGTAGGTGAGTTCAATTTTCCCTTGTCAGGGTGACCTCATAAGACTTGGGCATGGCCCAGCCTGGCTCAGAGGTGAAATCAAGGCAGCAGGATCACCCAGCAAAGTTGTTTTCTTCCTGCAACCCAATGACAAGAATGGCTAAAGCCAAGGAGAATGAAGATTGCCCAGCCTTTGTCAAATGGGATTGGCTAGTTTTCCTAACAGCAGTTCCTTCTTTCACCAAGGAGTGATTACATTCAGCAGACAGCTGAGGCATGATAGATTCTACATCCTGAAATTGTGGGTCCTCAGACACAAACCTCATCACCTTTGTGGATTATGGGATTGTCACTGAAACCTGGGTTTGAAATAACAGCAGTTTTGAGAAGTTTGATTTACACATTGCAACCCAATTGAATGTCGCCTTCGAGTGTTGATACTTAACGACTCTTATGAATCTCCCTCCCCCACAGGCTGCCTCCCAAACCCCCGCTTATACGTTCATTTTGGGGGCAATTTTTCTCTTGTGGGGAAAACAATGGACTCTTTCGATCTTCTCTTATCAACAAAGGGCCCTAAGATGAAGCAACAGTGCTTTCAATCACGTCCTTTCCGACTTCTTTGTAAGAAGAGGGGGCCTTGGGGGTGACCCAGGGAGTGGGGGCCGAGGACGGAAGGCAGAGGTGACAGGCAACTCACCTCTTTCAGCTGCTCCAGCTCCTGTTTGAGGCTGTCGTACTCAGCCTCCAGCTCGTCATACTGCTGCTTGAGGGTCAGCTTCTCTTCCAGCACCACCAGCCCGTACTCGGCAGCCTGGATCTTCTCGTGGGTCGTCTCTGTGAGCTCCTTGGTCAGCCTCTCTATCTCGGTCTTGTAATGGTCCGCCGTCTGCAATACCTCTTCTGCGGCCATAGCCCCGCTGGATGGAGGCAGGAGGGGCGGCGGGGTGGGGGAGATGGATGCACAGCAGGCGGGGAAAGGAAGAAGCAAATGGGGAGGGAGGAGTAAAAATGGAAAAGAAAAGTGGGGCTGGGTGAATGAGCACAGCGATGCCCTGACGGCTCTTCTTGCAGCGGCAGCTACACCGCCCGAGAAACTGAGAAGAAATGCAACATGGAGAACGCAGGGGCGAGGATCAGGGGCGAGGCGGCAGCTGCTGCCGCATGTGTCCTCCGGGCCGGCCCCTGCGTGCGCTCAGCAGCCGTGCGGCGTGGCGTGGGCTGCGGCGGCCGGGGGGGCGACCAGGGGCTCCGGATTCTGCTTATTCAGAGGCGCCGGCCGCCA
>NW_007726871.1:544737-553785 GCF_000696425.1 Galeopterus variegatus | reverse complement strand
GGGAGGGGGCGGCGCTCCCTCCCAGGGCTTCGTCCCCGCGCACGTCGAAGACCCCGAGGGTGGCGCGGGCACCGGGGCTCTCTCGCCGCGACGTGGGCCGAAGCGCAGGAAACTGCCTGGAGTCGGCGACCTCTCCAGAGAAAAGCAAACGGAACTGACGCGGTCAGGGGTCGCGCATCCTTCTCGTGGCCGCGCCCCACCCGGGCTCTCGGCAGCCTTTCCTGGCCTCCCACAGCCTTCCAGACACGCCCCTGGGCGCCCCCAGCCTTAACTGTCAGTCCGCGCCTCTCCCTGGTCTGGCCCGGTGCACCTAAACACTTTCACCAAGTAACCTTACTGTTTCCTCAGGACAGTCTTCGCCGAAGACTCGCCCTTGTCCAAGCTTTTCTGTGCTTAGCTTATCACAGGATCGCTACCTGCTCAGGAAAATCTCTACAATGCATGCACCCAGTGAGCCTCTAGATACTGTATTTCTTGCTCCAGTAGTTCTTCTACCAAAGCGCCTCCGTGGATTCTTCAGTAAAGGAAAACGGCATGAAATTTCCTATATAAGGTATCAACGATACCCTACAACAAACATTTTTTAAATAGTAAGACACAGTTCTTGTGACCACGTGCCAAGCATTCCTTCTGAGTATGTTACATGCATTCTCTCCAACCCTAACAAAAACCCTTTGAGGCGCTAGGGCTCCGGAGTTATGATTCACATTCCTTCCACATGCTGACAATGACAACAAAATTTTCTCTGATCTAAAAATAAATAAATGAAAGGAGAAAACACTCCAAATGTGCAGCCACCATGAATTCAACCTCGTAGAGAAGTAGGGCTGATAATGACAACATCATTCCACCTCGACTTCCTTGATCTCACACTCCAACTGAGAAGCCCCGCCTGTGTGCTCCTGTAGCACCTGTCCCGTATCACACTGACAAATGATCATGAACTGCTGAAGGGAAAAGAGATGAAACCTGCAAATGCAGGTACCTAACCTGTCTTCTTCCCAGTGTGTCCCTGGCCTCAGCGCACAGACAGGAAGAATAGCTCTTCCGAAGCGATCATGATACTCAGAGTAGACTTTCTGTATCTCCCTCTCCTTTAGGTAGAGCTAAGAATGGGTTTGCCTCTGTGACTCACCCAAGTCCCCACTGCTGCTCATTCCCTGTGCTCTATGCTCCCCCATTTTTCTGATGGATACACTTTTGTTAAAATGCATCCAGTCCGACTTCATTCAGGTACGTCACTATTCTAACACTTTAAGATTTTGCTTATTTCCACTTTGATCCTTTATATGTTGGCTTTTAACTTGAAGAAAGTAAACTAATTTCCCTATACACCATACTTTTCTAGTACTGCATACTTATAGCTCCCTCTTTTTTCATTTATGTGGTGTGTGTGTGTGTATGTGTGTGTATCAATGACAGAAACAGTCATCCCTTGGTATCCATTGGGGACTGGTTTCAGGACCACCCCACATGGATACCAAAATCCATGAATGTTCAAGTCCCTTATGTAAAATGGGGTAGTATTTGCATGTAATCTATGCATATTCTCCCATATACTTTAAATCATCTCTAGATTACTTATAATACCTAATATAATGTAAGTGCTATATACTGTTTAGTGTTATACTGTATTTTTTATTTATATTACTTTTTATTTTTGTATTGTTATTTCTTATTGGTTTTTTTTCCAAATACTCATCTTTTCAATCAACTGGTTGAATCTGCAGATGCAGAACCTGCAGTCAGGGAATACCAACTGCCTATAGAAAATAATTTTTTTTTTTTTTTTTTAGAAAATAATTTTTTAAACCATTCCTAGAAACAGGGTTTCCTCATATTTCTTTATCCTAGCAGCCTCCAAAGACTTACAGAACTTTCTTAATTACAAATGTTAAGGAAAAATAATATTTTGTTACCTAGTACCTCAAACCCACCTCTCATCAGCTTTGTCAGGATGAATATTGCTTTCTGTGGCTATCAATCATTCGTTTATTTATTCATTAAACAAATGTTTATTAGCACCCATTATGTACTAAGTACAATAGTAGGCATCGTGAAATTAATGACCAATAAGATGTCAGTGGTCAATGGTTCACGATGCCATGAAGTTTATGTTCTGGGAGGGACAGACAAAACAAAATGAAACAAAAAACAAACAAGAACAACAAACAAGAACAAAAATATAAATTCATATGATAATTCCAACCTGTGACACTGACAGGCAGGATATAGCATAGTGGCTAAAGGTACAAGCTAGTCTACTTGAATTAAATTCAACTTTGCCACTTACTAGCTGTGTGTGCGTCAGTTGCCTCATCCATAAAAAGGGGACAATAATATAACCTACTAATGAGAATGTTGTGAATAGAATAGTATCTGACACCTAATAAGCAGCATATATGTATTTTTAAAAAGTTTTTGATGACAAAGGATAAGCTTAAGGTAAGGAGAAGAAATAACAGGATGACCAGTGGAGATCTCTCTGAAGAAGTGATATTTATCAATAGAGTTTGCATATGTTGTCCCCCCAAAGCTCATGTCAAAATCTGATTCCCAATATGGCAGTATGGGGAGCTGTTTAGGTCATGGGGGGGTGGATCTCTCATGAATAGATTAATGCCCTTGGGGGTGAGTAGTGAGTGATTTCTCTCTGTATTTGTTCCTGCAAGAGCTGGTTGTTTAAAGGACCCTGGCACCTCCTCTCTTTCTCTCCACCCAGATTTCAAAAGATGTATGGAAAAGCCTGGGAGCTCAGGCAGAGACCTGTCTTCAGGTGGACCTGCTGCAGAGGCTATCTACTAGAGCAATGCAGAGCAAAAATGTGGGATTGGAGGTCCAACAGAGAGCCCCCGCCAGGGCAATGTCTAATAGAGGCAAGGGAGTGGTGCCACCATGAGGACCCCAGAATTGTAGGGCCACTGGCCACGTGCAGCACTGGCCTGGAAAACCCACAGGCGCCAATGCAGTCCAGTGGGCTGCTCCCAGCAGAGTTGTACAGGCAGGGCTGCTCAAAGCTTTGGGGGCCCAAACCCCCCATTGTGCCCAGGATGCAGGACTTGGAGTCAAAGAAGATTATTTTGGAGCTTTAAGATTTAGTGTCTGCCCTACTGGGTTTCGGACATGTTTGGGGCCTGTTTTTCTTTTCTTCTGGCCTATTCCTCCCTTTTGGAATGGGAATGTGCACCCAATGTCTGTTCCACCACTGCATCTTGGAAATAGATAAATTTGTTTTGATTTTTACAGGTTCACAGCTGGAAGGAGTTTTGCCTTTGGTCTCAGGTTAGACTTTAGACTTTTAAGTTGGTGCTGGAACAAGCTAAGGCTTTTGGGACTATTGGGATGGAATGATTGTATTTCATACATGTGAGGAACATGGATTTTGGGAAGCCAGGAGTGCAGTGATAGGGTTTAGATATGTTGTTCCCCCCACCCCTAGAGTTCATGTCAAAATCCGATCCCCAATGTGGAAGTATTTGAAGCTGTTTAGGTCATGGAGGGCAGATCTCTCATGAATAGATTAATGCCGAGGGGGTGGGGGTTAGTGAGTGAGTTTCCTCTGTATTAGCTCCTGTGAGAGCCAGTTGTTTAAAGGACCCTGGCATCGTCCTCCTCTCTCGCTTCCTCTTGCCATGTGACCTCCTTGCACCCCCAGGCTGCCCTTCTATTTTTCACCATGAGTAGAAGCAGCCGAGGACTGTGCCAGATTGAGCTGACCCAGGATCATAAGTCAAATAAACCTCTGTTCTTTATAAATTACCCAGTTTCGGGTATTATAAGCAACGGAAATGGACTAACACATTTATCCTGTTATCTAAATAACAAGATGGAGTTAGAAAATGTGGAGGAAGAGCTTTCCAGGAAGAGGAAACGTGTAAAAGTCAGAAAAGAGCTTGGTGAGTACAAATAATAAAAGTCAGAGTGGCTGAGGATTAATAAGCAAAAGGGAGATTGCCCACGACTATACCAGAGGGACAGGCAACACTGGAGAGAGAGGGAGGGATTATGCCTGGCTTGAAGGTTAGAATGAGGAATTTGAGTTTTATTCTCAGTGCAGTGGAAGACCTTTGATTATTCTTTAGTTAGGAAGTGAAATGATTTGATTTGTATTTTTTTATGCAAAAAAAAGATTGGAGGTATCAGAAGACAGAAGTGGAGTCATTAGTTAGGATGCTGTTGTGGTTGTCCAGGACAAAGGAAATGGGGGCCTGGACTGAGTTGATGGCAGTGGGGAAGAGAAGTGGACAGGTTCAGCGTATATTGTGGTGGGGGGCAAGGTGGGTGGAATGGAAAGGTAGAACTCTCAATACCTGATTGAAAATTGGATGCGGGATAGGAAGCAAAAAGACATCATGAGTAAATTCTAATTTTCTGACTTGGGCAACTGGGAAGATGGTTTTCCATTTGGTTAGATGGTTTTCCATTTGGTTAGATGGAACAGTTTCAGGAAATCAAGAGTTCTATTTTGGACATATTAGGTTTAAGACACTTTTGAGATATTTGAATAGAAATGGTAAGTAGACAATTTGACGTAAGAGCAGATTTTCTTTTTCTTTCTTTTTTTTTTTTTTTTGACTGGTAAGGGGATCGTGACCTTCGGCTCGATGTGGTCTGCACCACGCTCAGCCAGTGAGCGCACAAGCCATCTGTATATAGGATCCGAACCTGCGGCCTCAGCACCGCACTCTCCTGAGTGAGCCACGGGGCTGGCCTGAGAGCAGAATTTCAAAAAGACTTTCTGGAAGGTATAACAATTTTCCTCTGGAAATCGTTAGCATAAGTTGGTATTTAAATCCATGGAAATGGATGGAATTATCTAGGAAAAAGCATAGAGGAAAGAAGGGGGTCCGGGACAGCTCTGAGGTACTCCTATTAAAGGCTGAGTTGAAGAGGAAAAGCCAACAAAGAAAAGAGAGGTACGGGGCCGGCCCGGTGGCGCACTGCTATAGTGCACCGCTTGGGAAGCGCGCGGCGCTCCCGCCGAGGGTTCGGATCCCACATACAGACCGGTTCCCGCTCACTGGCTGAGCGAGGCGCGGGAGCAACACCGAGGGCTGCGATCCCGTTGCCGGTCCCGGTCCGGTACGGGGGCGACACTGAGGGTTGCGATCCGTTGCCGGACACGGAAAAAGACAAAAAGACAAAAAAAAAAGAAATGGTAAGTAGACAATTTGACGTAAGAGCAGATTTTCTTTTTCTTTTTTTTTTTTTTTTTGACTGGTAAGGGGATCGTAACCCTAGGCTCAATGTGGTCTGCACCACGCTCAGCCAGTGAGCGCACCAGCCATCTGTATATAGGATCCGAACCTGCGGCCTCAGCACCGCACTCTCCTGAGTGAGCCACGGGGCTGGCCCGAGAGCAGAATTTCAAAAAGACTTTCTGGAAGGTATAACAATTTTCCTCTGGAAATCGTTAGCATAAGTTGTTATTTAAATCCATGGAAATGGATGGAATTATCTAGGAAAAAGCATAGAGGAAAGAAGGGGGTCCAGGACAGTTCTGAGGTACTCCTATTAAAGGTTGAGTTGAAGAGGAAAAGCCAACAAAGAAAAGAGAGGGACCAAGTCATGTGACAGGAGGAAAATCAGGAGAGAAACATTTAAGAGGGAACAGAAGAGGAGAGAGTTGAAGAGTGAGGGAAGAAAGACCAAGTCAACGCCACTAAGAGGTCAAGGCCAAGTAAGATAAGAACACAAAAATCACTGGATTTGACAACATGGAGGTGAGTGCCCTTGAGAAGAGTAATTCATGTGGAACAGAGAGGGCAGAGACCAAGAATGCAGTGGATTGAAGCATGAACAGAAATTTAAGATGTGGAGAGAGCCTGAACAGACAACGCCATACCTCCAGAAATGGAGGGGAGACCATGTGATGAGAAGGTGGGTCTGTGATGCATTGGGGCGCTCTGCTATAGACGGTAGGTAGGCAATCCGCCCTTCATGCACCCTCACACACTGAGACCTCCAGAAGCATCCTCAAGGTGGATGTGTGGTTTCCTCATCTGTGCCTTCTGGGCCAGGACTTTCTCTTCAAGCTGCTGAGACACCAGCCTTTGCAGCAGCTGCCCCAGCCCAAATCATGGAGCATCTCTGGGGCCTGGCCAGCTCCTGGAGTTTGCTGCGTTCCTCTGCTCAGACAGCTTCCTGAGCCCTGTCTGCCTCTGTTTCTTTGTATTTGTTCAGGAAACTCTCCAGCTCTGCTGCCTCATCTGGCTTTTGTCTCTTCTCTTTTATGATGCTAATTAATAAAAACAGGAACATTTTGCACCAGGAAAAACAAAAAACAGCCAAATAGCTGCTCTCCCTTCATTTTACATCTCTAAAATCAGGGGCCAGCAGTCTCTGAGATTGCTGGGGCTGTTTCTTAGCCACAGATGCATCCCTGTTGTCTCCCCACTAGAAAAGTGCGGTGTTCTCCACGTACTCAATTTTAGTTGGAATTGCATTTCCCTTCCTGGTTTTTATTTTACTTTCTAAATGATATCTTCAAAATTCTTAATGATCCCATTTTTGTCATCAGCATTTACTTATTCTGGGGCAATTTCATATCATTCATTCTTTCTTCAATATTAAATCCTTCCTCCATCAATTTTGTCTGAAAACAACCAGAAGAATTTGCAGTACACTACAATAGACAGTTTACTATAACTTACTCTTTCTTTAAAAGGAGACTAAAAAATTCTGACTACCAGGTATTGTCTCTTTAGAATTTGTCCACGACCAGCCTTGATTTTCTTGCTCTGAAGCTATGTTCTAAATCACCTGTTTCAGAATTCCAGTTCCTCTTCTTTATAAAACTTATTTTGAGGACTACTATAGTGATCAAAACTATATGCTAGCATCTAATGTCTTACAAGGTGCTATGGATCAAAGACTATAAAGAATGTTTTGAATAAATGTTTGTCACCAGCTTACACATAAAGCGTAGCTGAAGTTTAAAAATCATGAATTTATAGAGGTAGTAAAGGCCACATAGTTATGTACCTTCTTCCAGAGGATCAAGTGTAAGAGTAGAAATGATGGGTAGTTGCATCAATCCAGAATTGGGGTTTTGTCAGTGAGTGGGTGAGAAGACTGGTTGACAAGGAAATTGAGGATATTGATGAGAAAATAACTTATGAATTAAATCGTGGAATATGGGACATTGCTAAGTGTCTCTCAGCATCTATTTCCTTCTTCTTCCATAGTAATAGGACCTCCAATTTCTTGCTGTACACATGGTCGTGTAATAAATGTGACCACTTATTTTAGTTAGGAAGTTAAGTAACTTGCCATGTGACTAGGATCTGGCTAATTGGGTTTATGCAGAAGTAGTGTGTACAACTCCCAGTAAGTGTTCGTAACGTAAGCAGGTATGACCTTCTCCCCTTCTTTTCTGCTGGCTGGAACGCAGATAGAATAACTGGAATTCCAAGAACCATCCTGACTAATGAAAAAATTTTGATAATGAAAGTCATGTAGACTGAATAACAAGACAGAAAGATCCTGGGTCCTTGAACCTTGGCAGGAGGTCTAGTGGAACCAGCCTTAAGGTTCCACTCAACACCCATGTAAGGTGACTTTTTAAAAATTAGATGTAATAGAGAGCCGAGAAAATCAATTCAGTCCTTATTTCCCCATCCTGACCACAGGGAATACCTAAGGCTGGGAGTGACATTAGAGATCATCAGCTCTGTTCACTTTTTAAAAAAATAACTTTATTGAAATACAATTCACATACTATAGAATTGACCCATTTAAAGTGTACAACTCTCCCTGTACTGGCCAGCTGCCAAAAAAAAAGTGTACAACTCAATGTTTTTTAATTGTACAACCATCACTGCCGTCAATTTCAGAACATTTTTATTAACTCAAAAAGAAAACCTGTACCCTTTAACTATCATACCCCATTGCATTCCCCCATCCTCCACTCCCCACCCCAGTTCTAAAGAACCACTAAACTATTTTCTGTCTCTATAGATTTCCCTACTATTGACATTTCATATAAATAGAATCATACAATATGTAGTCTTTTGCGACTGGCTTCTTTCACTTCACATAATATTTTCAAGAATTATCTATGTTGTAGCATATATTGGCACTACTTTCCTTTTTTTATTGCTGAATAATACTTGATTGCATGATATACCACATTTTTATCCATTCATTAGTTCATGAACATTTGGGGTGTTTCCATTTTTTGACTATTATAAATAATGTTGCTATAAACATTGGGCACAAGTTTTTGTGTGGATTAACATTTTCATTTCTCTTGGGTGTACCTAGGCGTAGAATTGCTGAGTCGTATGGCACTTCTAAGTTTAACATTTTTTTTGTTTGTTTGTTTGTTTTTTGGGTTTTTTTTTATTTTTTATTTTTTTTGTGACCAGTAAGGGGATCACAACCCTTGGCTTGGTGTCTCCTGCGCTGCGCTCAGCCAGTGAGCGCACCAGCCATCCCTATATAGGATCCGAACCCAGGGCAGGAGCGCCGCTGCACACCCAAACGCTGCACTCTCCCAAGTGCGCCACAAGGCCGGCCCTAAGTTTAACATTTTGAAGAACTTCCAGATCATTTTTCAAAGTGGCTGAACCATTTTTCATTCCCAATACTAGTGTACGAGGGGTCCAGTTTCTCCACATCGTCAACAACCTTGTTATTATCTGACTTTTTGATTCTAGCCACCCTAGTAGATGTAAGCCATCTTGTTATGGATTTGATTTGCATGTCCCTGATGGCTAATGATATTGACTATCTTTTCATGTGTCTATTGACCATTTGTGCATCTTTTTAGAAAGACCTGTCTAGATCCTTTGCCCATTTTTTAATTGGGTTATTTATCATTTTACTATCGAGTATGTGAGTTCTGTGTATATGCTAGATACAAGTTTCTTATCAGATATTTGATTTGCAAGGATTTTNAATCAAGAGTTCTATTTTGGACATATTAGGTTTAAGACACTTTTGAGATATTTGAATAGAAATGGTAAGTAGAGGGGCCGGCCCGTTGGCGCACTGGATAGTACGCCGCTTGGGAAGCGCGGCGGCGCTCCCGCCCGAGGGTTCGGA
>NW_007726871.1:538231-543737 GCF_000696425.1 Galeopterus variegatus | reverse complement strand
AGTTCCCGCTCACTGGCTGAGCGAGGCGCAGGAGCAACACTGAGGGTTGCAATCCCGTTGCCGGTCCCCGGTCCGGTACCGGGGCAACACTGAGGGTTGCGATCCGTTGCCGGACACGGAAAAAGACAAAAAGACAAAAAAAAAAGAAATGGTAAGTAGACAATTTGACGTAAGAGCAGATTTTCTTTTTCTTTTTTTTTTTTTTTTGACTGGTAAGGGGATCGTAACCCTAGGCTCAATGTGGTCTGCACCACGCTCAGCCAGTGAGCGCACCAGCCATCTGTATATAGGATCCGAACCTGCGGCCTCAGCACCGCACTCTCCTGAGTGAGCCACGGGGCTGGCCCGAGAGCAGAATTTCAAAAAGACTTTCTGGAAGGTATAACAATTTTCCTCTGGAAATCGTTAGCATAAGTTGTTATTTAAATCCATGGAAATGGATGGAATTATCTAGGAAAAAGCATAGAGGAAAGAAGGGGGTCCAGGACAGTTCTGAGGTACTCCTATTAAAGGTTGAGTTGAAGAGGAAAAGCCAACAAAGAAAAGAGAGGGACCAAGTCATGTGACAGGAGGAAAATCAGGAGAGAAACATTTAAGAGGGAACAGAAGAGGAGAGAGTTGAAGAGTGAGGGAAGAAAGACCAAGTCAACGCCACTAAGAGGTCAAGGCCAAGTAAGATAAGAACACAAAAATCACTGGATTTGACAACATGGAGGTGAGTGCCCTTGAGAAGAGTAATTCATGTGGAACAGAGAGGGCAGAGACCAAGAATGCAGTGGATTGAAGCATGAACAGAAATTTAAGATGTGGAGAGAGCCTGAACAGACAACGCCATACCTCCAGAAATGGAGGGGAGACCATGTGATGAGAAGGTGGGTCTGTGATGCATTGGGGCGCTCTGCTATAGACGGTAGGTAGGCAATCCGCCCTTCATGCACCCTCACACACTGAGACCTCCAGAAGCATCCTCAAGGTGGATGTGTGGTTTCCTCATCTGTGCCTTCTGGGCCAGGACTTTCTCTTCAAGCTGCTGAGACACCAGCCTTTGCAGCAGCTGCCCCAGCCCAAATCATGGAGCATCTCTGGGGCCTGGCCAGCTCCTGGAGTTTGCTGCGTTCCTCTGCTCAGACAGCTTCCTGAGCCCTGTCTGCCTCTGTTTCTTTGTATTTGTTCAGGAAACTCTCCAGCTCTGCTGCCTCATCTGGCTTTTGTCTCTTCTCTTTTATGATGCTAATTAATAAAAACAGGAACATTTTGCACCAGGAAAAACAAAAAACAGCCAAATAGCTGCTCTCCCTTCATTTTACATCTCTAAAATCAGGGGCCAGCAGTCTCTGAGATTGCTGGGGCTGTTTCTTAGCCACAGATGCATCCCTGTTGTCTCCCCACTAGAAAAGTGCGGTGTTCTCCACGTACTCAATTTTAGTTGGAATTGCATTTCCCTTCCTGGTTTTTATTTTACTTTCTAAATGATATCTTCAAAATTCTTAATGATCCCATTTTTGTCATCAGCATTTACTTATTCTGGGGCAATTTCATATCATTCATTCTTTCTTCAATATTAAATCCTTCCTCCATCAATTTTGTCTGAAAACAACCAGAAGAATTTGCAGTACACTACAATAGACAGTTTACTATAACTTACTCTTTCTTTAAAAGGAGACTAAAAAATTCTGACTACCAGGTATTGTCTCTTTAGAATTTGTCCACGACCAGCCTTTATTTTCTTGCTCTGAAGCTATGTTCTAAATCACCTGTTTCAGAATTCTAGTTCCTCTTCTTTATAAAACTTATTTTGAGGACTACTATAGTGATCAAAACTATATGCTAGGATTTTCTTGCTCTGAAGCTATGTTCTAAATCACCTGTTTCAGAATTCCAGTTCCTCTTCTTTATAAAACTTATTTTGAGGACTACTATAGTGATCAAAACTATATGCTAGCATCTAATGTCTTACAAGGTGCTATGGATCAAAGACTATAAAGAATGTTTTGAATAAATGTTTGTCACCAGCTTACACATAAAGCGTAGCTGAAGTTTAAAAATCATGAATTTATAGAGGTAGTAAAGGCCACATAGTTATGTACCTTCTTCCAGAGGATCAAGTGTAAGAGTAGAAATGATGGGTAGTTTCATCAATCCAGAATTGGGGTTTTGTCAGTGAGTGGGTGAGAAGACTGGTTGACAAGGAAATTGAGGATATTGATGAGAAAATAACTTATGAATTAAATCGTGGAATATGGGACATTGCTAAGTGTCTCTCAGCATCTATTTCCTTCTTCTTCCATAGTAATAGGACCTCCAATTTCTTGCTGTACACATGGTCGTGTAATAAATGTGACCACTTATTTTAGTTAGGAAGTTAAGTAACTTGCCATGTGACTAGGATCTGGCTAATTGGGTTTATGCAGAAGTAGTGTGTACAACTCCCAGTAAGTGTTCGTAAGGTAAGCAGGTATGACCTTCTCCCCTTCTTTTCTGCTGGCTGGAATGCAGATAGAATAACTGGAATTCCAAGAACCATCCTGACTAATGAAAAAATTTTGATAATGAAAGTCATGTAGACTGAATAACAAGACAGAAAGATCCTGGGTCCTTGAACCTTGGCAGGAGGTCTAGTGGAACCAGCCTTAAGGTTCCACTCAACACCCATGTAAGGTGACTTTTTAAAAATTAGATGTAATAGAGAGCCGAGAAAATCAATTCAGTCCTTATTTCCCCATCCTGACCACAGGGAATACCTAAGGCTGGGAGTGACATTAGAGATCATCAGCTCTGTTCACTTTTTAAAAAAATAACTTTATTGAAATACAATTCACATACTATAGAATTGACCCATTTAAAGTGTACAACTCTCCCTGTACTGGCCAGCTGTCAAAAAAAAAGGGTACAACTCAATGTTTTTTAATTGTACAACCATCACTGCCGTCAATTTCAGAACATTTTTATTAATCATCAATCCAGAATTGGGGTTTTGTCAGTGAGTGGGCGAGAAGACTGGTTGACAAGGAAATTGAGGATATTGATGAGAAAATAACTTATGAATTAAATCGCGGAATATGGGACATTGCTAAGTGTCTCTCAGCATCTATTTCCTTCTTCTTCCATAGTAATAGGACCTCCAATTTCTTGCTGTACACATGGTCGTGTAATAAATGTGACCACTTATTTTAGTTAGGAAGTTAAGTATTTGTTTGTTTGTTTGTTTTTTGGGTTTTTTTTTATTTTTTATTTTTTTTGTGACCAGTAAGGGGATCACAACCCTTGGCTTGGTGTCTCCTGCGCTGCGCTCAGCCAGTGAGCGCACCAGCCATCCCTATATAGGATCCGAACCCAGGGCAGGAGCGCCGCTGCACACCCAAACGCTGCACTCTCCCAAGTGCGCCACAAGGCCGGCCCTAAGTTTAACATTTTGAAGAACTTCCAGATCATTTTTCAAAGTGGCTGAACCATTTTTCATTCCCAATACTAGTGTACGAGGGGTCCAGTTTCTCCACATCGTCAACAACCTTGTTATTATCTGACTTTTTGATTCTAGCCACCCTAGTAGATGTAAGCCATCTTGTTATGGATTTGATTTGCATGTCCCTGATGGCTAATGATATTGACTATCTTTTCATGTGTCTATTGACCATTTGTGCATCTTTTTAGAAAGACCTGTCTAGATCCTTTGCCCATTTTTTAATTGGGTTATTTATCATTTTACTATCGAGTATGTGAGTTCTGTGTATATGCTAGATACAAGTTTCTTATCAGATATTTGATTTGCAAGGATTTTCTCCCAGTCTGGGGGTTGTCCTTTCATGTTCTTCATAGTGTCCTTTGAAGCACAAAAGTTTTTAATTTTGATGAAGTCTGATTTATCTATTTTTTTCTTTTGTTGTTCATGCTTTTGGTGTTGTATCTAAAAATCTATTATCAAATCTGGGGTCATAGACTTAGACCTATGTTTTATTCTAAGAGTTCTTATAATTTTAGCTCTTATGGTTAGGTCTGTGATCCATTTTGAATTAATTTTTTTTATATTCTGTAAGGTAAGGGTCCAGTTTATTCTGTTGCATGTAGCTATCTATTGTCCCAGCACCATTTGTTGAAAAGACTGTTCTTTCTCCATTGAATGCTCTTGGTGCCCTTGTCAAAATTCAGTTGACCGTAGGCATGTGGGTTTATTTCTAGACTCTCAGTTCTGTTCGATTGGTCTATATGCCTGTCTGTCCCCATCTGTTTGGGTTGCTTTAACAAAACACTTGAGACTGGGTATTTTATAAAGAACAGAAATGTATTTTCTCACAATTCTGGAGGCTGAAAAGTCCAAAATAAAGGTGCTAGCAGGTTCAGTGTCTGGCGAGAGCTGTTCTCTGCTTTCAAGGTGGCACCTTCTCGCTGTGCCCTCACATGGCCACAGAGCAGAAGGGCAAAAAAGGGCCTAGCTAGTGCCCTCCAGCCCTTTTACAAGGCAGTCCCATCTGGGAGGGCTCTGTCCTCATGGATTAATTACTTCCTAAAGGCCTAACCTCTTACTACTGCTGTATTGGGTATTAAGTTTCAACATGAATTTTAAAGGGTGCACAATATAGAACGATCTTTATGCCAGGACCACAATGTCCTGATTACTGTCGCTTCATAGTAATTTGAAATCGGGAAATGTGAATCCTGTAACATAACTTTTTGCCAGACAGGCTGAGGTTCTAGGTAATGTCAGAAGGTAGATGAAGCTAGAATTTTACTCAGAATTCTAAACTGAAACTTAGGTAAAAAAGGTTATTGTGACTTAGAAAACATTTCATGAATTTCAGAACGTGTCCTGAAGGAAGAATTGGTTATTTCCTGCTTAGCATAGTATTCCATATCCTGGGAATAAGAAGTTTGATTCCCCAACATGAAACCAATGATGTTCTTTTCTTAGGGAAATAGATAGACCTGACTTTAAACATTAGTCATCCTACTTTCCAAGCTGTTTAATATTGAGCGAGTTACTTACCTTCTCCAAATTTTGGCTTACTCATCTATAAATGGGAATGATTATACGTACTTCACAGAGAGGTTTTAAGGATTAAATGAAGATGTGTATGTAGAATACCTAGCACAGGTGCTAATTTCTTTCTTCCCAGGACTCTCCTTCTTATGATGGAACAATGTTCATCAAGAATTTAGGGAATAAGAAATAAAAATAAAGGCAAAGATAAAAAGCTTGTAGATGAGAAACTAGACGTGCTTCTGTGTGGAAGCTCTGTTTTAAATGTCATTAGACTGTAATTTAAGGAGACACATACTGGAGATTTGAGATTTAATGCACATCAGAATTTGTGTGGAAGTTGAAATAGCCCAAGGAGAGTATCTAAAAGGAAGAGAAAAGAGAACTGAGAATGGACCCTGGGCAACACCCATATTTAAGGAGTGGGTGGGGGAAGCAGTCTTGGGGTCCTTGAAGAAAGTGTAATTTCTGGGCCGGCCCGGTGGCGCACTGCTATAGTGCGGCGCTCCCGCCGAGGGTTCGGATCCCACA
>NW_007726871.1:535652-537579 GCF_000696425.1 Galeopterus variegatus | reverse complement strand
CACTGAGGGTTGTGATCCGTTGCCGGACACGGAAAAAGACAAAAAAAAAAAAAGAAAGAAAGTGTAATTTCTTCCAGTACTTTGTGTATGTGTGTGTGTGTGTATGTGCACTATTAAAATAATCTCAAGCTTTTCTTGTTCAACCTCTGCCCCTAGATATAAGAAGCATCCCCCCACTGCCACCCCCATTTTGTCATACTGGTGTCCTAGGGCATGGTGACAGAGGATGCTCAAGTAGAGTCTTGTGGTGGGGCAATCATCAGTTTCATGCACATGCAGGAAGTGAAAGAAGGATCAAGGTCCTCTCGATATCTGTGTCAGTAGAAACTGCTGTAGACCCTATGCTGGTAATGGGCAAGTTGTCATTCAAATGAAGGTCTGTCTGATGGGAAATGAGGACTTGGTTCCCATGCCTCTCCTGGGCACAGAAATCTCCTAGCTCTGGTTCCTCTGTCTTCATACACAACTTTGGTGACCAGCTTTTAGGTTTCTGAAGGCCCCTGTGGAAATCCTCCACATAGCTACCTTTCTCCTCAATTCATTTCCCCCACATGGTCTTTATGCCTCCCCATATACACTCCCACTCTTCCAAACAAATCAAATCAAAACACAACCTGTTTTCTTCTCCTTTACCCTTGGTTTGATGGCCAACCATACCTAGGACTCAAGCAATTAGTAACCCAAAACTGGTGCTCTTTCTAAGATATTCCAACCCATCCAGAAAGTGTGTTTCGCTCTTTTATTGCAGTAAATAAAAGAAAAAATAGTAATAAAATTCTACATTAAGAAAAACGGAAGACTCATATCTTGCTACATATATATTTTAAACATTGTTGAGATTATATTTTATATGTAGTTTTATATCCTGCTTTATTTATTTGATATTATAGTTTGAGAATTTTTCATATCATCAAAATACTTTCTAAGCATCTTGTTTATCAGCTGCATAATTGACCATTTCATATTACGATTTTTTTTACCACCCCTATCTTCAATCCTTAATGCATATGACTATCTGTTAAAATAAAAAAAAATGAATTCTAGGTAATTGTTGAAAAGCACAATCTCCATCTCATGCCCCATAACATCTTTCAAAGGGAGACTATTTAAAGACTATCAGTCCACTCTCTCTCAGGTACTCAATACTCTCCCAACCCAGTACAGAGCTGGGTGCCAGGGCCACATCCTGTTGGACTGTTTCCATGTTTGAGTGTTGAACCATGAGGCCCTATGAGAACAGGTGGAAGACTCAACCCGGTGGAAGTGGCTGTCTTGTCTGTACAAGGCTGCTATTGAGGTAATTGTCCATTAGCTCATACAGTGGATCTTTTTATGAGAACCCTCTGTGTTCCGTGGAATAAATCTGTGTCTGGTCTTGCTACCAAGAATAGCTGGTCTTCTCCTGAATAATTGGTCTGCTTTTATCTCATGAGTATGATGAATTGTATAACTGGTCAGATATCCCTTTATCCCCAGGCTGCTGGAAAGCTACTAGCCAAATCTGTGACCTTCCTTTAGCAAATGCATAGTTTTTATGTCTGTCTGCACCATTGTTTTTCTTTCTCCTACAAAATACTTGAGATTACCTAGTGTTTTATATAGTTCCACCTGCTGCCTTTGCTAAGTCTTTGCTGGAACAGTAGAACATAGTGGTTTAGAGCCTGGCTCTGGAGGCAGAGCTGCTTCCTGTCTGTGTGCCCTTGGGTAAGTTACTTATCTTCTCTGTACCTCAATTTCCTCCTCTAAATATATTTACCTCAGAGAGTTTTGATGAAGGTTAAATGACAAAATATATATGTAAAGGCCTCAAACTTGAGGCTAGCTAGTAGTAAAGTGCTTAAAATAAATTTTAAAATTCTTAAAACAAAATCATTTTAATCATTCTCTTATTGGAGTTAAACCTTATATAGGATTTACTCCAAGTGGA
>NW_007726871.1:534303-535127 GCF_000696425.1 Galeopterus variegatus | reverse complement strand
AAATCATTTTAATCATTCTCTTATTGGAGTTAAACCTTATATAGGATTTACTCCAAGTGGAATTACTGGATCAAAGAATATGAATGTTTTGAAGGCTGTTTACTAATTTCTATATCAATTGGAGTGGAAATGAGCTCCAGTTTTACCATGCCTTTATCAGTGCTGAATGCTATTAATTTTTAACTTCTTGCTAATTTGGCAAGTAAAAAAGGAGTATTGCCTTATTGTCACTTCAATGCAGATTTTTGTTGATAGCTAATAAGATTGAAACTTTTGACCAAAACTATACATTTATTAATTTATTATTCATATGTCTTCTCTCCCTTTCCATCTTTTACAGTTTTCCTATTGAGGTCTTTGTGTTTTGCTTTAACCTATTTAAATAAAATAATGGACTCATTTTCTGTCTGCAGTCATCTGCTTAGAGGAAATCGGCGTACCAGGGCTTGAGAGGAGTAATAGTCACAGGGTGGAATGGAAAAGAGGTGACCAAGAACACGTAAATGGATGGCCCGTGTGTCCTGCAGAGTGAGCTGTATCTTATTAACTGAGAACGGATGCATAGTACTAAAAGCAAGACACACTAAACACAGTTAATAAAACATCACCATAATCTCATTCTCTCCAATTATCCTTTCAAAACATGACCAATTCCAGAAAAATAGTTGATCGTTAAGTTTTGTTCTTTAATTGAAAATAAAACTCCTTGAATTACAAAGTAATTTTAAGATCATGATCAAACACTTCTCTGTTGCAAAGACTATTTGCAGAAGAGTAACTATTTTTGTAGCTGTGGAAACCTAGGTCATGCCATGGCTGCATAA
>NW_007726871.1:531951-533892 GCF_000696425.1 Galeopterus variegatus | reverse complement strand
TTTGCAGAAGAGTAACTATTTTTGTAGCTGTGGAAACCTAGGTCATGCCATGGCTGCATAACCAGCTTGCCCAGGTAATTTTTAGTAAACCAAGTCAAACCAAAATATATATTTACTAAAATAATTTCATTGCTGGTGTAGGGAAGGTAGGTGGTTTGGCACTGTGTCGCATACTCAGCTCAGCTTCTTAGCTTCTCTTCTTTGACATTTTAGCTTTTTCTTTTCTCTTTTAAAAATTTCTTAATACGAGCACATGCTGTAATCATTCTTTAATTTCTCCTCTAATCTCTCCTAATAAAGTCCCTGGGTGTATACCAGCCTATTTTCATGAAGATACTGAGACACCAAAAGATGCTATAGCCGGCTCATGGTCACAAGCTAGACAGAGCTACACAAACCTCATACATAATTCATTTAAAGTGCAACTAGTGTTTTGAGGGATTGAAGAGAACCCTGATACAAATTCTTGGTGTTCAATTTGGTAAACAGACTTGAAAGTTGTTCCATTGCCCTTTTCTTTGACTTGTTTTTTTAAATAACATGACTTGAATGTTACTCTGTGCTAGACCCTGTTCTACGTTTTTACATATATTAATTAATTTAACCCTTACAACAACCCCAAGATACAGAGGGTAATAACAGTAATAAAAGTCATTATTATTATTATTCCCATTTAACAGATGAGAAATAGAGGCACAGAGAAGTGATGTACCTTGCCCAGGAGGCCTCACAGCTGGTAAGTGATGTTTGTCAATGGTTAATATAACCTTCTTCCCTAGGCCGTGTACTCCTGTCTCACTCTACTTCCTNCTACAGCAATTTCCCAGTATCTTTACATATCAATAAAGTAACTTGTCTGTCCTTGAGCCAGAAACCTTGCTGTGTTACAATTCTTTATCTTACAACAGAGACTTTTAGCCTGGGGAAAATTTCCTGTTTTTTGTAAGGTTAACATTTTATATGTACTTTTAAGAAGCTAGGCCAAACCTGAAACTGCAGAGCTTGGGAAAACCAGGCCCTGTGAAATACATTTAGTTTATGTATACTCCACACTCCATCCCCAGTGAGTGTGTAGAATTACAAGTCATGTTCTCCACCAAAATGCCGTAGGGGACAGAACAGTGGACTAGTAGTCACAAGACTTGGATTCATGTCCCAAGGAGCCTTGCTAACCTGTCTTAACCCCATTGGGTTTCAGTTTTATCATCTGTCAGATGGGAATAATAATAGTGCCTATATAACATCACAGAGCAGTCATAAAAATCAGGTGAGATGATGTAGAAGTTTTGAGTGTCTGAGCAACTCCAATTGCTTTTTATATCTGTGCTGGAGGAGTTGTCAGGGAGGTTTCACAGAAGAGGTGATATTGGAGCTAAGTTTTGAAGGGGATTGTATGTTCTCATACAATCACAACTAATATTAACTGAACAATTACTATGTTCCAGGCTCTGTGCTAAGAGCTTTGTATACTTATACTTAAAACATTATCTCACTTAATGTTTACAACAACTCCGTGAAGACATTCAGGGAGGCTCTACCTACTCTTCTCAGGTAAAGGCCTGTTAGCATGATTCAGGAATGGGTTGGTCATTTTGGTTCTACTAATCACAGCCCAAAAAGGGAAGTGCTGGTGATAGGATATGTCTCCAAAATGAGGATATCTCCAGGAGACCAAGCCACGCACTGGTGAGCTCAAGGAAGACATAAGAAGATGAATTCCCTTTGGTCAGTGGCCACATATTGAGAGGATATAGCCTGGAACATAACTATACAGATATAACATAGGGCTTTTCCCATGGCACTGGGAGACATGGGAGACTTTTCTTAACTGGTTTTGACATTTATTCTGGTTTAAGCATTGTCTGGTCTTAGTCAGACTGAGACCACAGCAGAGACCTCAATAAAAACACTAGAAACCTGGATTTTCTCCAAGACAGACCC
>NW_007726871.1:529428-530920 GCF_000696425.1 Galeopterus variegatus | reverse complement strand
CGGATCCTATATAGGAATGGCCGGTGCACTCACTGGCTGAGCGTGGTGCAGGCAACACCACACCAAGGGTTGCGATCCCCTTACCAGTCACGAAAAAGACAAAAAAAAAAAAAAATAAGAAGAAGAAGAAGAAATTCTATTACTCATTCCCAAGACAAAAATAAGGAAATTCTGGCCCCTTTTGATTATTTACATGAATGCAACAGGTATGATTCTGATGAGACAGAGTGAGGCTGGCTCCATCTCACATGTAGCTAAGGCAAGACTAATGCTATCGGTATCCGTCTTACTTCATGGAAAGTATTCTCCATGATGATATACAGTCATCCCTCAGTATCCATGGGGGATAGGCTAGAGGAACTCCTGCAGATACCAAAATCCATGGATGCTCAAGTCCCTGATATGAAATGGTGTAGTATTTGCATATAACCTACACACACACTCCCGTATACTTTAAATCATTTCTAGACTAATGATAATATCTAATGCAACATAAATGCTATGTAAATAGTCATTATGCTGTATTTTAAAATTTGTATTCTTTTTTATTGTTCATTTTTATTGTTTTATTCCAAATATATGTGTGTGGGGGTTTTTTGTTTGTTTTTAGTTTTTTTGCTGTTGGCCTGCACAGGAATTTTTTCCGAATATTTTTGGGTGATTCCATGGATGCAGAGCCTTCAGATATGGAGAGCTAACTGTACATGTTGCACCCTTCAAATGTGGCCCAAAATAGATAGAAGTGGAGGAGCACTGAAAGCCACTTCCTTCTATGTGGGCTAACATGAACTCCTCTGGAGAACCAGGGAGGTGGGCAGAAGAAACTTGAGTCACCAAGAGGGTCTCTGTATCAAGCTACACTTACTCTTTTACCCTAAAGAGAATGCTGTCTTAGCAGTCTTTCCAAATACGTACCCAGCCTGTGACAAAGGCTGTTAAGAGAGGGCTCCATTATTAATCCACCAAACTATGTCTACAGCTGTTGACTTCACAGTATTGGGTGCACACCATACTTGATTCTTCTGGATGGATGCTGAAAAATGAACTTTGAGATGCAAACAATCCTTAATGGAACACATCTGAGACCAAAGGGAATTAATTCCTTGTGTCTTCATTGACCTCACCAGTGCCTGGTTTGGATTCTTGTTGGTTCATTCATTTTGGGGAACACAGGTTACCACCTTCAAAGCCTATGCAAAATGCTATGACTTTTTGAAAGAGATGGAACATAGAATAATTTGGGTTAGGGGCCCGCATGAAATAATGGTTACAGTAATGTCAATATCCAACCAAGCCTACAGTGAAAAATCTAACTATGGCTACCACTGGGCCTGAGGAAAAATTACAAAATGTGGATGTGAGAGAGGGGTAGGGATGGGGGAATTAGGTAAATTCTGAATCATTCAACTAACAACATATAGTAAGAAACATGTTCAATATTGAAAGAGAAGGCAAAGAGAATAATAAAATGGATAATCAAACAATAAATGGA
>NW_007726871.1:525807-528472 GCF_000696425.1 Galeopterus variegatus | reverse complement strand
TTGGTGTTATCAGCCCCAACTCTAACCACCTGAGCTAACCAGCCAGCCCCAAGTGCTTTATCTTTAGTGAGCATCAGAGACTTTGTTAATTAGCATTACTATGTTAGAAATGAGTTGTCAGTGGTAAAATTGGTAGTGGTCAAGATATATGAACTGGCTAAAGTATTTTAGTGACCCTTGCAGGAACAGAATATAAGAATCAAGGATGCGCTGGGGCCTGCTCCCTAAGGGATGGCACCCAGATCATGATCCCTTAGCCTCCTGTGTCCACCCATTGATTCAGAAGATTCAGTTGATGTGCTCTAGCACCTAAGGGACAGAAACTGGGCCTTCATCTAAAGAAATAGAACAGGTTGTGTGAATATTGTGTGTCTGCATGCTGATGAGTGCATGCTAAGTAAATATCTTTATAGGTGGCCTAATTTTGTCAGACACTTACTTTCATAATGACCTGGCAGTGAGGGGTACAGAGTAGCTAACTCTGACTCACCTCTAACTGACAGTTACTGATATCTGTCAAAAAAATAACCTAATATTTATTTAAGTCCAAAGTATGTCAGTTTACAACTGTGTTCAATATTCATTTCATTCCTCTTTCTTTATGTAAAAGTTGTGGTATTTGAGTGGGATTGACTATTCCAGGAGCTGGCTCTTGATTCACTTTAAGGGGGACCCATAAACAGTGCCTGTCTTTCCAGCTGGATCCTGGGTCAATTGAGAAATAATACAAAGGAATAAGGCAAATGGAGACAAATGTTACTTTTATTACTGATATAGCATAGTTTGGAAGAGGAAGCTATGTAGAAAGACCAAATGATAGTGTTAGCTCCCCAGACCTCAGAACAGCTCACTTGAGGGTAAGCTTAGGACTGTAGAGCAGATACGTACATCCATGACTGCCTACATTGGGATGGAAGAGAGGGAAGGAAAAACAGGCCAAAGTCTTCATGCTTGGGACCTTTGACAATTTAGCTTTAATCAAGAAATAAGGCCCAATGGCTATCACTCAACAGCCAGGCAACATACTCAATCTACAGAGAGAACAGTAAGGAATAAAGTAAGTGGCCTTATCTTGAAATACCTAGTATTAAGAAAAAAATGCATCAATGAATACCTTACATAGTGTTCCAACATAAGATCATCATCCCTTCTGGTCCTTAGACCACAGTCAGGCAAAAGGCAAGAATCACCTGCTCTCCAGCAGCCTCCCCACCTGGGTTCAGTTAGTCCCCCACCAGCCACACCTGAGGAGCAGGAACTAAAGGCTGTCCATGATGTGCTTGTGAGTATGGGACTTCCCCATAGTCCCACGCCATGGCACCCAAGGTACAGTGTCCAGCTACCCATGACCAGCCCCATCAGAAACCCTGCCACTTCCAGGCTACTGTTTGGGAACCTATCAATGAAAGTTCTGCACCACCTCATGAAGGAATTCTCACTCTGCTCCTTCCAAACTTGAAGAGCTTCTTCTTTCTGCCCTTAACTCTCCCCTTATTTGAACAAAAACACAGGAACATGAAACTAAAGTCATCCCCACTTTAGAGATGATGAAAAAGCAAAGCTTGTCTTAATTGCCAAACCCTGGATTTGAAACCAGGTCTGACTCTATTTAGCAAAAACTCTAAACTTTTCCAAAATTCAATATTCACCTCTAGAGATCAAGTAGGAAAAGAAGCATTAAAAAAAGTACAGCTCATGCTTTAAATAAATATAAAAAGAAATTGTATTTTAAGTGAATATTCTTCTCAAAAAAAGGAACCAGATTGATAATTTTATGCACTGTTGGTTCATTAGATTATGACATAAATATGGCTCAGCTGTTGTCTATTTCAGCAAAATCAACTCACGCTTCTTGGAATGAAGTGAGTCATCACTGTGGCTTCTATCCAGACCAGAAACAAAGTTGGGATATAACCATAATCATGGAAGCATTTTAAGTACTAGAACTTTGATGGATACCTCTATTTTACGTAGAAGAAAATAGTAACATTTAAAACCACAGCCAGTTGTTTAGTGTTTGCAGTTCATCTTTAATAGCATACAGTATTTGATAAAAAATGTATAAGGATTGGGTGGATCTTCTTGTTGTATGGGGGATTACCACAAGAAAAGAAATACTATGAGATAATGAGATGCATTATAAGCATAAATCTTGACATATAATGTTTATTAAAACTAGAACTACATGGAAATGAAAGCAAAGTTGATAAACTTCAATAAAACAATGAAATCACATATAAGCAGAGATTCTTTATATCAGCCCACAGTATTACTGTACAAGGTGGGCCTCCTCAGACCCCAGGCTGAAGGTACACCGATGAGGTACTGAGAGGAATTCCACTTATGCCAGGGAAGGTTGCTCGAAATCCCCCCATGGGGAGAGAAACCAGAGGAAAAACCTGCTCCACTTAAGATGTTCTTTGTCCCCAAACTTTCTCTATCCCTACGAATGTAGGCAAACCAGCACAAATACAGAGCATTGGTTCTTGGGAAATTGTAAAGAAAGCTAGTATGTACTGAGAAGATAGTGTTTATTAGGCACTGTCCGTATTCAACTCTGTTCAACTCCACACCACACATCTATGAAGTATTGTCCCTATTTTACAGATGACAAAATGGATGCACATTAAGTTATTATAGGGTTCAAGAGAAAGTTTCCCTTTGT
>NW_007726871.1:523527-525037 GCF_000696425.1 Galeopterus variegatus | reverse complement strand
CAGATGACAAAATGGATGCACATTAAGTTATTATAGGGTTCAAGAGAAAGTTTCCCTTTGTTCCCTGAAGGTTTGCTGAAAATCAACTGACAAAAGGCAGATAATAGGAGAAAAGACATTCGGAATTTATTACATATGCACCTGTGCATGGGAGGCAATACAAGCATGAAAACTCAAAGAAAGGACCAGACGGCTGAAGTTTTTATACCACCCTGAAGTTACAGAAAGAACAGGGGCTTTGAGCCTGGCAAGACAGGTTACGGGAGGGAGAGAGAAGGAAAGGCTTGGAGCAAGGGCAGTCTTGTTATGCAGAGCAAACCTCACAGCTACATAGCAGCTCTTAGAAAGAACAGATAGGAGCCTGTGATAAAAGTTTCTCTATCAGACCTTTATTTATTTATTTTGGCAGCTGGCCCCTGACCTTGGCGCAACCAACTGAGCAACCAATCAGCTCTCTCTATCAGACCTTTAGTCTCCTTTCCCTGTGAGATAATTTTTCTTAGATGTGAGGACGGGGTGGGGGCGCTCAGAGAAAGCTTGTTTGCATCCACTGTTTACTTCACATTGTTTCCTCTACAAATGCAAATACCCCCCACAGCCCCTCTGAATAGCCACCTTGAAATATGCCAAAGAAGTATATTTGAGAGTGAACTATTTTTGGTTTCCTTTAATATACAACCAGTAGAGCCAGAGTTCAATCCCAAGTTTGTCTTCTATAGACTTCTCTGCTCTTTCTGGGCCTATTCTGCTTCAGAGTTAGGTATAAACCAAGTTTCTCACTTTAACCATACATCACTCTGAGCTCAGATGGGGGCTTTGACAAGATGTACATAGAAAAGGAGGGATATAGGAAAAGAGAAGTAAGGAAGAGAGAAGTATCAAAATTTAAACTCAGAAACCTTTGCTGTAAAAGGCCGGATAGTAAATAATTGTAGGTTTCACAGGCTATATGATCTGTGTCACAACTACTCAATTTGGCTGTTATAGTGTAAGCAACCACAGATGATACTTAAGTAAATGCAGCAGCTGTGTTCCAATAAAACTTTATGGGCACTGAAATTTGAATTTCTTATAATTTTCACTTGCCACCAAATATTAGTGTTCTTTTGATCTTTACTAAACCATTTAAAAAAGGAAAAACCACTCTTGGTTCATGAGATATACAGAAGCAGGTATCAGCCAGATTTGGTCAATGATCCACGGTTTGTCAACCCTCTCTGTTTTAGTCCATTTTGTGTTGCTTTAACAGAATACCTGAGACTGGGTAATTTATAAAGAACAGAGGTTTATTTGGCTTATGATTCTGGGACAGCTGCACCTGGTGTGGGCCTCAGGCTGCTTCTACTCATGATGGAAAGTGACAGGGCAGCCAGCAGGTACAAGCAGATCATATCGCAAGAGGAAGCAAGAGAGAGAGAGGGAGGTGCCAGGATCTTTTAAACAACCAGCTCTTTTTTTTTTTTTTTTTGTCTTTTTTCGTGTCTGGCAACGGATCGCAACCCTCAGTGTC
>NW_007726871.1:518728-522645 GCF_000696425.1 Galeopterus variegatus | reverse complement strand
GGGAGCGCCACTGTGCTCCCAAGCGGCGCACTGTAGCAGTGCGCCACCGGGCCGGCCCTAAACAACCAGCTCTTGCGGGAGCTAATAGAGCAAGAACTCACTCAGGCTCCTTCTCCCCCAGGGAGAGCATTAATCCATTCATGAGGGATCCACCCCCATGACTTGAACAGCTCCCAGCACTGTCACATTGGGGATCAGATTTCCACATGAGTTTTGGCAGGGACAACACATCCAAACTCCGTCACCCACTCTGGGCTAAACCAGTCTTCAACTAGCAATTATTCAATAAAACATTCTTGTTATCCAGTCTTCTACAAGTTTCTTTCTTCTCAATGATCTGTTTTCTTTTTTCCTTACTTTTGCGTCATCTTTTACCATTAACTACTACATATTACCTCTATTTAAATAAAACCCCCTATACTGATATACAAACTTACAGAACTTTAAAAAATAGAGAAGTGACTGCAAGTAGGGAGGTTAATGGGTCAGGCAGTAGACCTGATTCTGGAGATAAGCTTTAGTCCCAGGCTTACAACAATAGCATAAGATTCTTATGGAAGACACCAATCGAGCATTTTATCTATCAGATATTCTGAAAGTAGTAAAATGTATGGTACCAACAGAAATATTTAACAAAATAAGCCAAATTGATGAGCAAAGAGAAAAAAACAAACTCCTTTGCAACAAATAGCTAAAAGCAATAGCTCTGAGATTTTAAAAGGGTTTACCTACTAAGTAGGCTTATAATGTTCCAATAACATAATATTAGTCCAAAGCAGACACTGAATCTGATATAAGTGCTGAAATGTACTAAAATTGTTATTACTGGTATTCTTTTTCTTCTTAAAATTTTTTTTTAATTTGCTGAATTCCCTTGAGTGTACATATTGAGACTAATTTTTCTAATGAGCATAAAATTCCTATTTAATAAGATGATGTTAATAAGAAAAGCATGATTCGCTTTAAAGTAACTTCACAGCCAACTTTATGAAAGCCATGCAAGTACTGCAGAAAGAGATACGTTTCATCTTTTGAGACATTTATTAATGAAAATTGGATTCAATAACGCCCAGCATAGCTACCATGATGAATACATGAAGAAAATGAACCAGAATCTACTGTGTTTGAGAATTTAAGACATGTTGTTGTACTGAAAAGTAGAGATAGACAGTTCATTTGTACACTTGTCACAGTTCTCTGAGAAGTGCTGTCAAAAGAAAACAGTCTCTGAAAATGAATGAACAGGGCGGGTGCTGAATGCAAAGAGGACCTTCACTCTATGGTATTTGGTTTCTGGCAGCAGCAGGAAACGTTCAGTCTGCCACTTGGAGACTTCCTATCCATGGATTGACATTCTCTGCTGTCAGTAACCTGTGAGTGGGGGGTGAAAAGCCCCCGGAATCCTTCAAGAAAAGCAATATCCTTGTCTTTTGTCAATGCCCTTGACAGCCTATAGGACAACCTGTCAGCTTAGCTGGTGGTATTAATTAATGAACATGGCCCTTAAAAGGAAAAGAATCTAACAGTTAAGCACAGAATCATCAATGAAGAAACTTACAGGGTTTTTTCAAGGTGTTAAAATGTGCCAGTTACTAAGGTGCTGAGGGCAGGAGCAGTTAGAAAGCATTCGCCCACACTTTCAGTTCAACATGACCCCCCAAAACCTGTTAGGATTCCTTTTGTTTAACATCTCTTATAAGATCACAGCAACATAGAAAGGATGTCCCACAGGTTGGCTTTTCCATACACTCATGTAGAAGCAGGAGGAAGGCTTCATCTGGCCATATTTCTCCAGAAGTAATCTTAAAATAGGTTAAAAAATTTAGCAAAGTATTTAATTTCTCTGAAGTAGATTACCATATTATAAAAAAAAAAAGACTTATGTGAGTATTTTAAATATACTGAGCTACCTGAAAGGAATTTCAGGAGTAACTCCTTAACCTATGGCAAGGTGCACCACTTCCTCCTTCTCAGCCCGTGGAAGGCATCTTTTATTCATCATCGCCCTTATTCCCAAAATTCCACCACAAACCCATTCAAACAATACCAGTTTTTTGGAGATGATGCTGAATAGCAATTCTTTTGCTCTCTCTGCCTCATAGTAGTACAGTAGACGCCCTTATCCACAGGGGATATGTTCTAAGACCCTCAGTGGACACCTGAAACCATGAACAGTACCAAACATTATATATGCTATGGTTTTTTTTGTTTGTTTGATAACCAAGACGGCTACTAAGTGACTAACGAGTAGATAGTGAATACAGTATGGATCAGCTGGACAAAGGGATGATTCGAGTTCTGGACAGGACAGAGCAGGATGGTGAGAGATTTCATCATGCTGTTCAGGACAGTGTGTAACTGAACACTTATGAATTGTTTATTTCTGGAATTTTTCATTTATTATTTTCAGACTGCAAAAGACCATGGATAACTGAAACCACAGAAAGTGAAACTGTGGATAAAGGAGGACTACTACAAGCAAATAAGTAGCTCTCCTTTCTTCAGGGAAGCCTGTGGCAGATCCTCATTCAATGCCAATTCCAACCCCTTCTAGCTTGCCATCCTGCACTCTGGATGCTGAAAATAAGGAGCTCTGCTTTCTAGTCTCCCTTACAGCCACAGTTACATATATGACCCAGGCTCTTCCATGCACAGCTGGAAGACATAGAAAGTGAAGAAAGTCCCATGAGGAGGCAGCTACAAAAAAGCCAATTGGCCCTTGTGGCACAGGCACTTGGTTCTTCCAGAGCTGCTTTGGCAGAGGTTCTACAGACCAGGCCCTAATACCACAGGCACCCAATGCTTCTGTGCACAAGTAGCAGTGGGGTTTCTGTGTTAATTGGTCCATGGCGTGGTTGGGTTTTTCTTCAAGCTGTACAGCATTCAAGCTTGATCCCTGGCACTCTTGGAAATTCTGTAAGCTACTCTAAACTATGAAATAAATCCTGATCTTGGACTTCCTAGCCTCTAGAACTGTGAGAAAATAAATTTCTGTTCTTTATAAATTTCCCAGTCTCAGGTATTTGGTTATAGCAGTACAAAATAGACTGAGACAGAACTCGGTCTTGTTAGTGATTATCTGGCCCACAGTGCCTTTGGGACCTCAGGGCTTGCTGCCCAAGGCCACCTTGGGTTTCTGCTCCTGGGATTCTAGCACTCCTTGACTGCCCCAGCTGTGGCTCAAGTGAGCCCAGATGTGGCTCAGATCACCACTCTGGAAGGTATAGGTCATAAATCTTGACGGTATGCACATGGTGCTAATTCTGTAGGAGCAGAGTGTGAGAGCATTCAAAGAATGTCTTGGAGAGCCTTCAGGCCCATGAAGAGACTTGTCACAGGGGCAGAGCCACTGCACAAAGCCCCCACTAGGGCAATGCCCAGTGCAATCGTGGACTCAGGGCAACTGCAGAGAGCCCTAAATAGGGCAATGTGTAGTGGAATTCTGCGGGCAGGGTTGCCCCCAAGACACCAGAACTGTAGAGCCACCAGCATGCAACTGGGACAGGGGGCAACTGCAGAGAGCCCTAAATAGGGCAATGTGTAGTGGAATTGTGCGGGCAGGGTTGCCCCCAAGACACCAGAACTGTAGAGCCACCAGCATGCAACTGGGACAGCCACAGGCATGAGACTCCAATCCATGACAACCAAAGAGCTACACCCAGCAAAGCCATGGGGGTGGGGCCAGCAGGAACCATGAGAGCCCAACCCCACCCCAGTGTGTCCAGACAATGGACATGGAACCAAAAAAGATTATTTTTAAGCCTGAAGATCTATGTTGTTTGCCCTGTTGAGTTTTATTTATTTTGGGGAGAGGGGGTGGACTGGCCAATGTGGGGAACCAAACCTTTGACCTTGGTATTATAAGGCTGTGCTCTAACCAACTGAGCTAACCAGCCAGGCCCCTCTTTTTTTTTTTT
>NW_007726871.1:514110-517052 GCF_000696425.1 Galeopterus variegatus | reverse complement strand
CAAAATACATTGCTTTGACATGCTGGAATAAAGAAGCAGCCTCAAGGTCTCTGTGACCTTCCCCACACCCCCTCCTGTCTCTGAAACCTCCACTACTCTCTAAAGCACAGGATGAAACTGTTCCCGAATCTGCCTAAAATCTGGACCCATGAAAGGAGAAGACAATTACCTTTGGTCCTTTCCCTGAGTTTTCATTAACTTAGCTCATAACAGAGGAGGGAAGACTGGAATCTGTCAGTACACCTGGACAGACTTCTGTCACAGACCACGGTCTTGTATTTCGGTCCCATTCAGTATTTTGAAGAGAATCACTCACCAGTCATTGCTCTGAGGGCCGAATAGGCTTTGTACCAGACCATGGCATTCTCTCCAGGCCCATTGAGCCCCCCTAAGAATCATTTACTCCTACACCCCCACTTCCCCTTTCTCTGTGAAGATGGGCATATTAGCTCTGTACTCCACTGGAAAATTGGGAAATTACTCTCTTGTGATCCCCCATTTATTGCCCCCTCCCAGCACATTAAAATAATAAAATTTGTTATGCCTTTTCTTCATATTAATCTGAATTTGTCAGTGATTTTTTTAAGTGAAACTTCAGGGGTGAATAAGAAGTTTCCCCTTGGCCCCTACACTGTCATGCAAAAGCCTCCACTTCTAACAGCTGTGACCAGGGCTTTGCTCTCTATCAGTTACCTGCCATGTGCCTGAAAATGCTTTCCTGCCAGTGATTGCTTGCTTTCCTAACTCAATGACCTCAATTACAAATATGAACAGAGTTCAGAAATGCAAAGTTACTCTTGCAAACCTCCACTTTCTCATCCCATTCACCAGAGAGTCTGTTAAAGCATATGTCATATGTTAAAGCACATGTAACTTTCAGATATCGTTTTCCAAGGTGGTGGAAAATTAATGTGCATTTTTTTTTCCTGCGGTAGTGGTGGTGGGGGATGGGGGTGTTGGCCAGTAAGGGGATCTGAACCTTTGACCTTGGTGTTATAACACCACATCTAATCAACTGTGCTAACCGGCCAGCCCAATATGCATTATTAAAATCAATAATTCAGTCTTTACAACAAATGGTGCAGGAACAACTGCAAATCTATACAGGAAAAAATAAACCTCAATCCTTACTTCACAGCACACACACAAATTAATTCAGAGTGGCTCATAGACCCAAAGATGATAGTTAAAACCATACAACTTCTAAAATCATGGTGGGGGAGGGATCTTTACAACTTGTAGTAGTTAAAGATATCTCAGGACATAAAAAAGCAGAATCCATAAAAGAAATAATTGATAAGTTGGATTTCATCAAAATGTAAAACTTCTGCTCTTTGAAAGAAACAATTGAAGAAATTAAAAGGCAAGCCACAGACTGGGAGAAATATTCACAGTACATATCTCTGACAGAGGACCTGTATCCAGAATATATACAAAACACTTACAACCTAATAAAAAGACAATCTGATTTTTTAAAACATGGGTGAAAGATTTGAACACTTTTTCCAGAGAAGATATATGATCAATCAGCATGTGAAAAGATGCTCAGAATCATTAGTCATCAAGGAAACACGTATTAAAACCACAATGAAATACCACTCTCCACCCATCAGAATAGCTAAAATTAAATATCATTCCTCAGGAAAAAGCACCAAGCCTAATCCAAGACCAGGGCAGAAAATGTACAAGATGAGCTTGGAACTGCTTACTGTGCCAGAAAGCAAAGATGTTATCAAAGCCTAATAACAGAGACATATCAAAAAAAATAATAATAAAATAAATAAAACTAACCCCATAAGCCAGCTTTGGCCAAAGATGAGATGATATGAGCATCAAAAAGAATTATGATTCCAACTGATTAAAATAAGTAATACTGGCCAGCAAAAATGATTAAATAAATAAATAATACAAAAAGCCATAATATAGTTTTTAAGAGAAGAGGAATGGGTTGCCCAGTTAGCTCAGTTGGTTAGAGTGCAGCTTTATAACACCAAGTTCACGGGTTTGGATCCCTATACTGGCCAGCTGCAAAAAAATTAAAAAATAAAAGAAGACGAAGGAAAAAACAAATCAGACTGAATGGACACAATTGAAGTTTGCTGTACACCAACTCATTACTCTAAAAATTGATAATTAAAGGGAAAGAACTGTGATTTTATATTGCCTTTTGAGTATGAACAGTATTTCCTAGAAATCAAACAGCCCTAGTAGATAAGAGATCTATAGAATTCCAGATCATAAATGTAAAATTGCAAAATCAATATTTCGCAACTCCTAACAAATGATTCTAACAATGGTTATCAATGGATGATAAAATCATTAGGTAAAAGATTAATGGGAAAGTTTACAATAAAGGGGACATGTTTCCACCACTTGAACTTGCTGATGAATCTTAGTATCTACTAAAAGAGAATCAACCAGATGTTAAGTGCTTTTGAATATGATGGAATATGAAATATACAGCGCCACCTATAAAGTAGTCTTAAACAAAACGAAAGAAAACTCAACCTTGAACCTCAATCTATTCAGGCCTACAGCATACAGGAAGTGCAGAGGATAGAAGAAAAAGTTAAGTAACACTGGAAGGATGTATCCCGTCAAAACGATAATTTAGGACATTTTGTGGAACAACTAACCTGGCTTTGTAATCAAGTCAAAGGCATTTTTTTTAAAAAGTGGGGCTATAATAGATTATAGCTGTGGAGGGGCTGGCTGGTTAGCTCAGTTGGTTAGCATGCAGTGTTACAACACCAAGGTCAGGGGTTTGGATCCCTGAATTGCCCATCCACAAAAAAAAAAAAGATAAAAACAATTATAATAAAAACAGGAATCAGTAAACTTAATGTAAGTTGAATAACTACTGACTGCTCATCAAAAGCAGGAATGAGGTATAACAAGTGTAGCTTTTTTTTTTTTTTTTTTTTTTTTTTTTTTTTTTTTTT
>NW_007726871.1:495756-512968 GCF_000696425.1 Galeopterus variegatus | reverse complement strand
CTTTTTTTGTGGTTTTTTGTTTGTTTTTTGGTATCCTGATATAAACAAACCAATAACATAATTTTAGATACTTGGAAAAATTTGATTACCGACTTCCTATTAGAAATTTGAATATGTGTATTGGATAATATTAAGAGAATATTGTCAATTTTGGCTCAAGAACTCCTCAAAGGCTTTGCTGAATGGTTGTTAGGCTGCAGGCTAACATGCTTCCATCCAACTTTCTCTCTCTCTCCCCCTCACTCCAGGTGAGACTTGTATGCATCTAATGAGTCTGGTTGCTTTTTCAGTCTTCCCTGGCTTTCTCCCTATTTCCTTGCACCCTAGCATTTCCCCCAATAAAATACTTCATGTTTAATCCCCTCTTGACATCTGCTTCTCAGAAGAGTCAGACTAATAGTTCTTATGTGCTTAATCTTGCTTCACATGCCTGTGTTGGTTTCTTTCTACCATTTTTATATCTTCTGCCACTTGTGTCTGGCTGGGGTGAATGGATTTGAGATGTGAAGCATCTTTAAATGTACAAGCATCCCTCTTCAAAACTGATGGGTACATGAGGCACCCCAGTATACATTGAATTGGTTCTTTGAGTATCAGTAGAAAAGATTTAGGTTGGAACAAATTCAAGCCATGAAGATGGTTTATTCAAGGACATTGCTTTTGCATGTGCCAAAATCTTATCCTAGCTGCGCCTGGAAGAGCCAGGCATCAGGCAGCCAAGATATGTATCTGACTTTAGCCCTGGACTTTCAGATTCAATTAATCCATTTGTTTTTAATTTAACCAGCCTTTCTAGCATAAGCAGGCGCCTCAAGCCAATGCTGCTCTTTTCCCACACTGATCACACAAATATTAAGTACAGCAGAGTATAGCATAATACAGGAAGATTATGTCTAAAGCCCAGCAAAGTACATCAACATATTTCTTACTGTTCTTATGGCCATATTCTGGTCCCTCTCAGTACAGAGCATAACAAGTTGCCTCAGTACAGCCTATTTTTACATATGATTTCTCTCTTTATATCAGCCTGGTAAAAAACTCCATAAACCATACTGTCATACTCTTTTCGAGGCTGTCAGGTTTGAAATTAAGTTCAACAGGTTCCAGAAATATACAATTTGAATTGAAATCCCAGTCACATCTCTTCTTACTTTATAAACCTTAATTTCCTGGTCTGTAATTTAGGGTCTCTAAATAAGGCTCCTGCCTCACAATCTTATGAGAATTAATAAAAACAGTGGTTGATACTGGCTGGTCTATGCTGACAGAACCATACACGTTTGCTACGTTATTTTTATTTGACACAATGAAGCAAGCATCTCCACTCGCTCTCCTGCTCTCTACTGTTGACTCTGTTCTCAGAGACTTTTCCATGGGAGAAACAGAGTACACAGGAGTGTCAAGCAAACACTATAACCTGTAAGGAAATTTAAATGAGGCTTTTATTTAGATTTGCAAACTGGGGAGACCACCTCTCAGCGTGAGTAGTAAATTTGTCCAACAAGCAGAAAAAGCAAGGAGGTTTTATAGTGTAAGTTCAGGAAAGTCCAAGCAGTAAAAAAATTCCAAACATTGTATAAAGACTGAATGGATAACTGACAATAACATATTGAACAATGGTTTCTCAAGTCTTTTACAATATTTATGGCTACTCTAATCTAGATTACTCAACACATAAGTAATTCTCATTTGTTTAAAAATACAAGTTAGGGCCGGCCCGGTGGTGCACTGCTACAGTGCGCCGCTTGGGAGCGCGACGGCGCTCCCGCCAAGGGTTCAGATCCCACATACAGACCGGCCGCTCACTGGCTGAGCGAGGTGCGGGTGCGACACCGAGGGTTGCAATCCCGTTGCCGGTCCCGGTCCGGTACGGGCGCGACACTGAGGGTTGCGATCCGTTGCCGGTCACGAAAAAAGACAAAAAGGAAAAAAAATAAAAATAAAAAATAAAAATACAAGTTAACAACCATCCCATTTTCCCAGGATTTCTGTAAACAATGTCATCTACGTTTATCTAAGTAATGGGTATCTTGTTGATAACAAATTCCCTGTAAAGAGTTTATTTGTCAAGCAATACATTCTAATGGAGGGTCAGCTTCTTGGGCTAGGGGTTAAGAAAAATGGAGTCACTGTGGTTCTTTTACTCTTCCTTCCTGGCCTCTTTTCTTCCTCATCAGAGAAGCCCCTGGCTGAACAAAGAGGGAAAGAGATTTTCTCAATAAGAGATTGTTGATGGCTCCAAGGTCACCTTGGTATTCCATTCTCAAGAGAGTTTCTGTTCACAGCATTTGCAAGCCACAGTAGTCAGCTCTGACCAGTTAAAGCAGGAAAAAGAGTTAATTCAACAGACAGCAGGTTTCACAGAGACTCGTTTGGAGGACTAGAGAACCATGATCAAGTCTGAGCAGTCTGCAGGTGCCAGAGAGAAAGTTCATCATCCTTGTTTCTTCCATCACTGGCTCTAAAGTCAAAAGTCAGACAGGAACATTGCCGGAGCTTAATCACACGTCTGCACACTAGAGGTAACACAGACTAGGAAAATCTAGTCTCTGGAATATTTTTGTGGAAAACAATGTCTGCCTCCAACTAAGACTTTTAATAGTAAATTTACCCAAACCTATTAAGGAGTTCAATTGCTGGTTGGACAAAAAAATTGACAAACATCCACCACCCAGAGCCTCCTTGCAAACATCCAGTCAGAAGAATCAAAGAAGTGATCACAGATACAAGTGGCAGCTGAATGGTAAAACTGGTTACATGAAAGGTTTTCTTCAGGATCTTTCTGCATTAATCATTCCCATTCATTCTTATTTTCAACTTCTCCATGTCTATTGGTCCTGTCCCCTCAGTTAATCAAAAATGTTTAATTTCCTCCAATAATTAAAAACACTCCTTTCCACCCACCATCCCTACCTTAGTTCAAGGCCACATTATCTCTTACCTAGAAAATAGCCATAGGCTGATGGCTGATCTCTCTGCTTCTCCTCGTCTTCCTTAAGCCCATCTATCACACCTATCAGACTGACCTACCTAAAGTGGAAATTTTCACCATATTACTTCTTTGCCTAAAACCTTTTAGACACATCCACTGTTTATTCAATAAAATTCATACTCCTCCGTTGGTCTGCAAAGCCTTCAATGAACAGCACTCCCCAGGTCGCCAGTTCTATTTTCCTCTTCTCTCTATAATAAACCCTACTCTCGGGTAATACTTAACTGCTCGTGGTCCCTGCCCACAGCTCCCACTCTCCCAACATTCCACTTTAAGCTCCAGATTCATGTTGTTGCTTGTGATTGTTCTCACCTTGAAATGTCTTTCCAACTTTCTTTGCTCATCAACTCATGCTCTTCTAAACGCAGCTCATTCACTGAACAGCAGCTCAGGCTTCATCTGTCCTAGAAAAACTTCCCTAACCTCCCAGGCTGGGTTTAATACCCTCCATCATTGCTCTATGGCACCATGTATACACCTTTACCTTAGCACTTACAGGTGCTCAACAAAGGTTTTTTTGTTTGTTTGTTTGTTTTTGTGGCTGGGCCAGTATGGGGATCCAAACCCGTGACTTTGGTGTTTTAAGGCTGCACTCTAACCAACTGAGCTACCCGACCAGCCCACTCAAGTAATGTTTGCTGAACTGTATTGAATTTGTTACAGCAAATTCTGTTGGAAGATGTAAGTATTAATCAATCAGTGGTTAATTAATATATGTTGATATAGGCACTGTGAAATTCTTAAATGATTTGCCCCTCAAATAAAAAGAATTGGAGAGTTGAGTGGTTTGAGCAGTGTGTTTTCCAATCTATTTAATTGCTCTCTTAGCTAAAAACTATAGTTTCTTCTTCTGAAGTGATTGATATGAGTGGAACTCTCATGTAATTTCAAGGGTAGTTATTATAACATTAAAAGTGCAAACCAAGCAAGCCGGTTAGCTCAGTTGGTTAGAGCGTCTGGCTGATAACACCAAGGTCCAGGCTTGGATCTCTGTACTGAACAGCCGCCCCGCTTCACCTGCCCCCAAATGCAAGCCATTACCTATTGAAGATTGTCCTGCTAGCAATATCAAATTCAGAGCACTCAGAGATGTTGTCAAAGTCTAACATAAACGCAATGGTGAACCAGGTAAACTAATGACCCCTTCTAGGAAGCTGCTAAGAGAATATTAACTTGACGGTTCTCACTGCTGCCATCTTTTGACTGAACGACGGTAAGAAATCTTAAGAAGCAAGTGAGGGAAAAAAACACTTAACACATTTCATGCCAGGCACCAGCTTAGGGGATTTCACATACATTATTTCATCTTCTGCTCATAGCGACCTTCCATAATAGACACTGTCATCCTCCTTCGGTAAGAGAGAAAAGTGAGTGCAGCAGACACTGCTGGTCATCACTCCAAACCAGAGTGTGTTCACCAGCAGACAAGCCCTTCGGAGGATCTGAATCCCACCCCAGACTAGGAGATGAATGCAGAGTGGTCGTGGAGCTGTTTGTTGTCTAGCTCACCAGGAGACTGGTTTGTGCCCGGGCACGGAATGAGATTCCAGCCAGAGGAATCTGCCGGGGAGGACATGCAGGAAGGGTTTCCAGCCGCGTGGGGGCGCCGGCTGCGCCTGCGGAGAAGCGGTGGCCACCAGCGGGATCTGTGCCCGGGGCGGAAGGGGTTGGGGACCACGTCTGTGCGGACAGCCCGCAGTCCCCCCTCCTGCCCCATCCCCTGGACTCCCATAACACTTCTACCCTAGCCCGGCCCAGACACCATGCTGGATCCCAAGTAATGATGATCCCTTCCCAGATCTCCTGTCCAGCCTCCCAGGGGGCCTTCTACATCCCTGGACAGGGGCCTTCCACGTATGCTGTCCCGGCACAGCAGTACCCTGTGCAGCCAGGAGCCCCAGGCTTCCATCCAGGTGCAAGCCCTACACGGTTTGGGACCTATGCTGGCGCTTACTACCCAGCCCAAAGGGTGCAGCAATTTCCTACTGGGGTGGCACCTGCCCCAATTTTGATAAACCAGCCACCCCAGATTGCTCCCAAGAGGGAGAGTAAGACGATTTGAATTCAAGATCCAAACCAAGGAAGGAAGGATATCCTGGAGGACATCACGGCTGGGGCTTGTACTGCCTCCCGACCCACCTTTCCCTAGGCAGAGCTATAGTAGAAATGGCTCTAGTAAAGAAGAGTTGTGGGACTTGGTAACCCTCTGTGTCCTGCAGACAGGAGGTGGTCTGGAGCCTCAAGCTAATGGGGAGATGCCCTAGGGTGCTGTGATTGTCCAGCCGGATGACCCATTGCAGGCAGAAATCATTGGGGACCGATCAGGACTGCCTGGCCCAGAGCACACCCTTCAGAATCCCAGCCTTCGTCACCTTCTCTGACGCCATCACCACCCCCAATCTTGGAACCAGGGTCTGAGCCTAATCTTGCAATCCTCTCTATTCCTCTCTGTGACAACAGGGATCATACAAATGTCTGTAGAAGAATCAATCCCCTTCCCTTGTGAAACTGGGGAGCCATATTGCCTCTCTCCAGAACGCACTCCACTTGCTGAACCCATATTGGAAACAGAAGTGACATTAGCAAACCAGTTCCAGAATCCAAGTTCTCTTCCAGTCCTCTTCAGGTTCCCACCCCTCTGGCATCTCACACGGTAGAAATTCATGGGCCTAATGGCATGGTGCCATCTGAGGATCTGGAACCAGAGGGGGAGTCAAGCCCAGAGTTGGCCCCTCTCCGTCCCCAGGCTTGTTCCTGTGCTCATTACTCCAACTGCCCAACCTGAGGGAATTGCTCAGTGGAACCCCCTCTCCACCAGCTGGACTTAAGCCCAATCAGTGAGCCAGAGGAGCAGGCCAAGGAGGTTACAGCGTCAGTGGCCCCCTCCACTGTCTTCTCTGCCCCTCTAGCTGTGGCCCCTCCAGCTACTTCCCCTGCTCAGGAAGAGGAAATGGAGGAAGAGGAAGAGGAAAAAGCAGGAGAAGCTGAGAGCGAGAAGGGAGGAGAGGATCTGCTCTCCCAGACAGCAATCCTATCCCGGCCCACTCGTCTCAGAATTTGGTGGCAGCAACAGCCACCCAAGTGGCAGTATCTGTGCCAAAGAGGAGACGGAAAATTAAGGAGCTAAATAAGAAGGAGTCTGTGGATGCCTAGATGCCTTCAAAGAGGTGAACCCCGCAGTACCAGAAGTGGAGAATCAGTCTCCTGCAGGCAACAGTCCAGGTCCAGAGACTGAGGGCAGCAGTGTGCCCCCACAGCCTGAGGAAGCAGGTGAGACCTGGGACTCAAAGGCAAAATTCACAATGCTAAGAACATCCCTAGGGAACAGAAGTATGAATATAAGTCAGATCAGCAGGAAGTCTCTAAACCTTGAGGAGAAAAAGTGCTATGATAGTGAGTTCTTGCTTGGCTTTCAGTTCATCTTTGCCAGGATGCAGAAGCCAGAGGGATTGCCCTGTATCAGTGATGTGGTACCAGACAAGGCCAATAAGACACCACTGTGGCCACTGGATCCCACCAGGCTGCAATGCATAAGTTGTGGCCCGGACTTCACTCCATCCTTTGCCAAGCTTGGCCAACCAGCCCTTAGCAACCATGGGCCCTCAAGGGGTAGGCCAAGTGGGGAGCTGCCCCAAGGGCCAGCTGGCCTTGGACCCTGGTGCTCTCAGCAGGGCCCCCAGAAGGAACCATGGAAGATCACTGCTACACTATTAATGACTGAAGACATAAACTGTACAAAGCAGAGGAGGCCTGGAAACCCAGCAGCAAGCAGATGGCAGCTGATAAGGACCAAGAGGAAGAGGATGCAGATGGTAGCAAACCCAGGACGTGTTCTGCAGAGTTCAGCCCACCCTGAATAAGCTGACACCCCAGATGTTCCAGCAGCTGACGAAGCAGTGACGCAGCTGGCCAGCGACACTGAGGAATGCCTCAAAGGGGTCATTAACTTCATCTTTGAGAAGGCCATTTCAGAGCCCAACTTCTCTGTGGCCATGTCAACATGTGCCCGCTGCCTCATGGCACCTAAAGTGCCCATGACAGAAAAGCCAACCGTGACTATGAACTTCCGAAAACTGTTGTTAAATCGATGTCAGAAGGAGTTTGAAATAGACAAAGATGATGATGAGGTTTTTGAGAAGAAGCAAAAAGAGATGGATGAAGCTGCTGCGGTGGAGCATTGGGGTCACCTGAAGGAAGAGCTGGAAGAGGCTGGAGACACAGCACGGTGGTGCTCTTCAGAGAATATCGAGTTTACTGGGGAGTGGCTCAAGCTGAAGATGTCAACAGAGGCAATAACACATGACTGAGTGGTCCAACTACTTAAAAAACCACGATGAAGAGTCCCTCGAATGCCTTTGCCTTCTGCTCACCACCATTGGGAAAGACCTGGACTTTGAAAAAGCCAAGCCCCAAATGGATCAATATCTCACCTAGATGGAAAAAATCATTATTATTCATATATAATCATGAAACTGGCAGTCATCTTGGCACCCTGAGGCGGGGCCATCCTAAACCAACAAACCAGTACGCTGAGAATGGCACAACGGACAGATGGAAAAAACCTTGTTTCTTGAGGACATCACTGAGCAGCTGCTCTAATGCTAGACTTCTTTTTACGTGAGATATTAAGTGTAATTGTGGAAGTCACTTTTGTCTTGGATTTTCTGTTACTTGAAAGCAAAACATCCTAACCAATTCACTGAAGCTGAGTAAAATTAGTCTGCAAGTACAAAGATTTGAGTCCAGTATGATATGCCATTATCTACCTGCTTCTTTCTTACATACAGAAAAGAAGTAGAAACTCTGTGTAAAGAAAAGTTAGAAAATATCAGCTCATACCTGGCCAATGGAGAGTTCAAATTCTTAGGAAAGGAATATGCAACTCTTGACTGGATCTTGAAGCAAAAAGAAAAGAAAGAAAAGCTATAAAGAGGGCCGGCCCCTGGCTCACTTGGGAGAGTGTGGTGCTGATAACATCAAGGCCATGGGTTCGGATCCTATATAGGGATGGCCGGTTCTCTCACTTGGGAGAGTGTGGTGCTGACACCACCAAGTCAAGGGTTAAGATCCCCTTACTGGTCATCTTTTAGAAAAGAAAAGAAAAGCTATAAAGAGGGCCGGCCCCTGGCTCACTTGGGAGAGTGTGGTGCTGACACCACCAAGTCAAGGGTTAAGATCCCCTTACTGGTCATCTTTTAGAAAAGAAAAGAAAAGCTATAAAGAGGGCCGGCCCCTGGCTCACTTGGGAGAGTGTGGTGCTGACACCACCAAGTCAAGGGTTAAGATCCCCTTACTGGTCATCTTTTAGAAAAGAAAAGAAAAGCTATAAAGGACATTATTGGGACTATTGGAGAAACTGGAATGTGGACTATAGAGTAAATAATAGGGTAACTTACAGTGTGAATCCTAAACTTTCTGAGTGAGATCATTTTATTTGGATGTATAGGAAAATGCCCTTGTACTTAACATCTAAAGTAAAATGTTTTTGTTTTGTTTTGTTTTTTTAAAAGAGGGTTAGAGAAAGAATTTACAAGCACTAAGTTTTCTCATAGAAATGCTATAAGAAGGGGAGGAGGGAAAGATTCCTTTCCTCCTTGACAATTGGGAAAATTCATTGTTCAAATTTACTCTTAGATAGATGGATGACTGGGATTGAGGAGAAAATTAGTTAAAGCAAACATGGCAAAACTTTAATGATTGAATCTAGGTAAATGGCATAAGGGTGTTTGTTCATTGTAGTATTCTTTCAACTTTTCTAAAGGTTTGAAAATTTTCAAGATAAAAAGTTGAGAAATATAAAAATGTAACTTTCAGTTACTTAAAAACATGACTCTCACAGAAATATAAAGTAAGAAAATGCCAAAGGTGAATCTAGGTTAAAGATTTATTTAACTCATTAATAAAGGGGACCAGCTGGATGGAAAAACTGGTTCCAAGGAGAATTTTAGAGACTGGATATGTATATAATCACTGGGGTAATCTAGAGTCCAGATCCCTGTACTGGCCAGCTGCCAAAAAAAAATTATCACTGGTAAATGATTGCTAAATTAGATATAAAACTGGTTAAATTAAAATAAAAACTGTAACCTTTAGAATTATCTTTTCTACTATACAGAAATTATTTACATCTGTACAGGAAAACATATTATTTGCAAACTATCAATCTGTTTAACATTTAACTACACGGAGTCTGGGTCCTAATTATACATTCCCCCAGAGTAGGGGCAATCGAAGTGGTGTCCAATGACACTTGGTGGGGAGTGTCCTAAAATCCTTTCAAGAAGTCTGCAAGGTCAAATTATTTTTTATAGTAATACTAAGACATTATTTATCTTTTTAAAAAATTTTTATTGAATCTAAGTTGAGTATACATATTTTGGGGGTTCAACATTGAGATACGTTGATCAAATCAATATTACTGGCATATATATTGTTACAAGTTGTACTTATTCTTTATGCCCCTTGTCCAATCTCTCCCCATCCCCCTCTCCCTCCTCCTCCCCCTCTAATTATCCTAGATTTCTTCTCTCCTCTGAAAGAATATGGTTACTCTGTTGATTTGTTTTCTAGATGATCTGTCCAATGGTGAGAGGTGTGGTCAGGTTCCCCAATATTATCATAAAGTGGATGCTTCTTCTGTCACTCTGAAATGGGCTTTGTGGAGAGAGACATCCTCTTCTTTTCTTTATCTCTGCTGGTGACTCTCCTTGTGTCAATGTACTCCAGTGGCTGGTGGACCATCTGCATGGTGGTTGTGGTGTCTAGCTGCTTTCGTGGCAACCATGGTTATTGTGGTGGCTGTGGTGGGCCACCCACATGGAGGTAATGTTCTTGGCATACTCTTTGGCACTGGTGGTATGCCTGGTTGTGGGGACTGTCTGGTTCCCAACTCTAGACCTTGGGACCTCAGTCAGGCCCCAAGGTGTTGGTGCAGTGTGCCTGGTTGTGGGAGGGGGGTCCGGCCCACAGATCCATGCCTCAGGTCCCCAGGCAGTCCCCAAGGTGCTGGTGGTGTGCCTGAGCTGGAACTAATTTTTTGTCCTTTGCTTACTTCTAAAATGGGGGAATTTCCTGTGGGAACCAGTACTTAAGCTCTGTGATTTAGCTAAATTGCTGCTTTGCTGCTATTTCCTTAAAGAAGGCTTTTTGTGCAGCTCAGGGTTTAATGATTGACCTTATAGGCACTTCTAGCTCTCCAGAGACCCAGTGCAGCTGGGTTGTTAGAAGCTCTGATCTGGGTCTGAGTTTCTTCATCAAACTGCATCCCATGCAATTCTGCATTCCCCAGCAGTCTCTCTGAGTGGTCCTGCACTGATTGGGGAGTAGACTGGCTGTCCTTGCTGTGTCCCAGTGTTCCCCCAGTGGGCCCATCTCCCCCACCACCCGTGCTCCAAACACTTCCAATGGGACGGCCCTGCGCTGGTCCCTTGCGCTGACTCACCGGCCTCTGAGTGGCTCCCCTTTTTCAGCTGTTCTGGCTCCTCACTCCTGCGTGGGTCCACAGGAACCCTTAGTGGTCTTGCTGTCCTGAGGGCCACCAAGGCCCTCTTCTCCCCTGCTGCCTCCAAGTAACTTCATCTGAAGGGCACAGCTGCGGCTTCTGCTGGCTCCTACTTTGTGCGCTCAGCAGGCTCGAGCCTTAAAATGGCTGCAGCCCGAAATGCTCCAAGCAGTTTTTTCTTTCTCTCATCGTGGTTTCTCCCACTTTCATGCACTCAGTAGGTCTCTCCTCCTCTTCCCCTGAGCTCCATCTTGGCTGATGTTACATTTTTATAGTTGTAAATTCATTGATTTGTGAGAGAGAGTGACTCTAGGGACCATCTATTCTGCCATCTTGACTGTAACCCAGACATTATTAATCTTTTTCACTCTCCTTTTCTCATCTGTGTACAGGGGAGTTTTCCAGAGCCTACATGTGATATTGCAGCAGATTGAAAACAGAAGCCAATGAGAGAATGCACCCATCTTTGAGTAGGACAAACATTTAAAGAAATTTGCAAAAATGTAAAACAATGCCATTCTCTCATTAATTTTTTTATTTTTGAAAAATGCTATTTTTAAAATATGTTAATGTGAAGTTTATTGTTGCTATTTTAAAATGAGCTAATAAATATTTTTAAATCTTGTCATAATTTCTAATATAGTAAATATTTGTTGCAATAACCCATCTAAACAAAAGCTCTTTGAAGCTCTCAATAATATTTAGAATGTGTGAGATTCCAAAGCCAGCATGTTTGAGAACTATTGAGGCAGGACAGAGTAGGGACACGTCCCAGGGAGGCCACTCAAAATATTCAGACTGGATCAGCCAGGGACTGTGCACCAGGCAGGACAGGAGGGGCAGAGGCGGGTCATTAGGAGTTTCCACATGGGATGGAGAGGATGAAGAAGGTCGGGGGCAGCCTTCTCTGTCTCTGGTGGAGATGCTTGTGCACTTGGCAGCTACCTTCGCTTGGTAATAAAGCCATAACGTGTTCTGTTTCTCTGTCTCTCTCTTCCTTTCCTTTTGCTGGTCCATGAAAGATTCTTCTTTCATGAATCAAGAACCTGGATATGCCGTCTGGTAACACCACTGCCCCAGAAAATCAGAAAATCGATGCCAGAGCTTCCTCCAGTATGACTTTGAAAAGATACATAGTCATATTGAAAAATACTAACTCGTGCAATCTGCTTCTGTAAAGCAAGCTTGCTCTAACTTAGCAACAGTGAAGCCATCTTAAAAGCTGTTACAGCAGGACACACACACTTTGCCCCCCTCCAGGACCTGCTAGACACAGGATGTTCCGTGACCGCGAGTACACCTAGCTTGCAGGAGCTGAAATATGTAGGTTGCAGCAGAGCATAAAACTTTCCACATAAACATGTTTTCAAAAGGTGGAAGGGTAGGGGTCTTATCACACCTGGGTATATGGGGCAAGACGTGTGTTTGCCTGAGGAGGGGTCTCTGAGAGCTGGCCTACTTCTCCTCTACAAAGGAAAGAGCTCAGACCTGACAGCCTGTGGTTTTCTTGCTAACACAGGCACAGGCTTGTAACCACAGAGCTATGAGGTACAGAAGTATTCAGCTGATTTTATGTCTCTTCATTGCAAAGCCAAACCAGCAGATGGCCAAGTGTTTACCAGTAAAGCAGTCTGAGGGGAAATCACCTAAAAACAGATGGTTGCCAGCCAATAAGTTTTAAGGTCACTTAAGTTAGCCAATAAGCACTGCTTACTGCTTTGTCTCCTGGCTGCCAGAAAAGTTGCCCCAGAAAATGTATAAAAAGACAGCCAAAAAGCCTAACGGGGTTTTTCTTAATAGAAAAACAAGTTGTTAAATAAAATAGAAGTTAATTGAATTTATTTCCACTGTAAAAAAAGTAAAAACTGATCAAATGGTATCAGATTGAAACCTGGATATCTCACATGGCTTTCTGTGACTTGCAGTCATGACTTAGGAGGTCATCCTACTGCAAAATTCCTAACAACCCCTGCTTTTTTAAGATTCTGGAGTAACCACTCGTAATATTTTAGTTTATATCCTTTCAATCCTATTTCTATGCCCATCAAATTTATAGTTTTGTTGCTATCAAGGGTATCCTTCAAGACTGGTGAACTGATCTACCTCATTTTTTAAAAAATGGCTATGATGATATTTCATCTTATGGATGTGCCACAGGTTTTTCTCTTTCTTTTTAAAATCTACACTCCCATTCATGGACATTTAGATTGCCTCCACTTTTTCTACAATACAAAGACATAATGATTGTGTGTGTGTATACACATAAAATATACAAATATGTATGCACACACATATATAAATATATATTCCTGCATCTATTCCATTATTTTTTATGGGGAAAGGTTTTTTACTCCAGCTTTCTATACCAGACCAATTGATCAGAGAAAAATATGCATGAGAAAGGTGTCAAGTGGTAGCCATTTGTGTATGTAAAAGCCCCAGCACCCCAGCTTCCCAGGGGGCTAGCAGTAGGGAAAAGACATTCTTTTGCCCCCACTTCTCACTCCTCCCCCATGCCAGGCAACAGAATAGTGTTGCCCTACTCCACCCACACAAGAAATGGCAGGTTTATTCTACAGCAGATCTTTTCAGTTCAGTGATTCTTCACAAGGGTGGTACTGCCCCCTAGAGGGAAATTTGGAAATTTTTGGAAGTCTCTGTCTCAATGATTGAGATTGGGGGTGGAGGGATTTGCATAGGCATCACTGTCATTTAGTGGGTGTGGGCCAGGGACACTAGACAATGTGCAGAACAATCTTACAATGCAAAAGTGTTTCTCACCTCATGTGAACTTCTAGTGTTCCTCCCACACATTCATGGAGGATAAAAACTTGTTTACAGTTATTTCTGCGCTTAAACCTAACTTTGTTGTTGGTTAGAGCATGGCCTTGTAACACTAAGGTCAAGGGTTCGATTCCCCAGGCCAGTCAGCCACCAAAGCAAAAACAAAAACAAAAACAAACAAACAAACAAAAACCCTTTTGTTTTCCATATTAACAAAATATTTTTGCATGGTTTTACTAGACACTGAATTTTCTGGGAATGTACTGTTCAAATATAGGAAAGATTGGACTTTACTTGGTCCAGGATTTTATTTAGTTACTCACCACTATGGAAGATCCTTTCTCTGAAGGAAAGTCCAGTTACAGTATTTGAGTCGGTGATAAACCCTAACAGTTTCTGTATACATCTGTATCCATCACTATTCTACATAAAGGCCTGAGTATCTCACTATTCCTTATGCTTTCCAGTGTTACCATGTTAACTTATGTTATTTTTATTGTCAACCAAAATTAAGGTTGTTGAGGCAAAGGATTTTTAGAGAAGTTTATTGGGAACCAAATGTGAGGATCCAGGAGGGAAACACAAACCAACAGAGTTGGAAAGTGCTCCAGAGTCTGCTACAGGGAAAGGCATTTTATAGGGGAGCTTCAAAAGAGAAGCTTTGGATAGAGTTGTCCTTTTCCCATGGAATACAAGAATCACAGTCATGGGTTACTGATTACAACACGGGAACTATAAGCATCTACCGGCAACCTGAAGCAGAAGCTTCACGCCCCAGCTATTCCTCACAATATCCAACTGGCTTATTTAGAATCAACAAGTTATACATAAGTCAACAAATCAGCAGTTCACTACATACATGGTTTATGTTAACAAGATGTCAATGCTGAGTTCAAGAGATGTCCCAAGACAGTGAGTTTTGGAAAACCTGCTTCATTTTGATCTTTTCCTTGATAACTAAAAGAATCTGCTCTGACCAGGTCAGTTAAATTAGAGTGCCTTCCGAGATCTGGGATAAGTCAGTAATCACACCCACCTTTCCTGGAAAATGTTATCATAAGAGTATTTTACTTAGAAGCAGCCATAATGGTGCCAGAAAGCCATAAAGTAACTTAGAATACTTCTTATGACCCTTACCCTAGATCCCTGCATGTAGGATGTAACCTAGTAACAATCACAAATCTATGATCAACCTGCAGAAAGCCTGATGAAGTAATTCGGCAGGGCTGTCTTTCTCTCACTCCTTTTACCCTTCCCTCTTCTTGTGATTATAAAATGTTAAGCTCTGTTGGCCCTCTTTAGAACATATTTTTCAGGGTTACCTGATCTACGTGTCTCCTCACTTGCAATCATTATAGTAGCTCGATAAATCCAATAAAACTTTATTTACAACATAAATTTTTAGATTTGGATTTAGCCAGAGGGTCATAGTAATATAAAGTTTATCCCATTATGTACTATTGGCTCAATAAATTTATGTGTTTGGTCTCAGTTTATTTTTAGGTCAACACCTTCATCATTATCATAAATTATTTCTTCTCTTACTGCTCCTGTATCATTCAATTTGAGCATTATATTGATTTTTTAAATTGTGTGTGTAGTAAATAGAGTGTTACAACATATTTATCACTGAAAGGAGGCTCAATAAGAAGACAGTATTTTATGATACTGAACAAAATAGCCTACCTTAACCTAGCCTAGCCTGAGACATCTCTCTTCTAAAACACAGCTTTGATTTTGCTTTTCCATAATCGAAAGACTCATTGAAGTGGTTTTCCTGAATCCAAAGAGATCCCAAAGTCAATTCAAATTTCCCCCTCTAACAATTATTAACATGTCTCATCTCCCTTTCTCCTCCTGCCTCCAGTTTTCAAATATCTATGACACCTTCCCAGACTGGACTCAGAGTTCCCTTCTAAGAGAAAACCCTTTTACTCTTATACATTAGACTTCCGCACGGAAAGTGAAAGTGATAGGGCTGGATTCTATTCATCACAGTATGTTCTGATACATGGAATATGTTCAATAATCATTGGTTGAATGAAAACTTATGGAATTTGAACATAAAAACCTAACTGAAGACAATGGAAACAGATAAATTATATGTTAAGGATTCTGAAGTATTGATTAGAAAAATTATCCAAAACTTGGAAATAAGACAAAAAAGATGAATAGCACATCCTTTCAATATCATGCAGGAGACACTGGCCAGTTGGCTCAGTTGGTTAGACCACAGTGTTACGACACCGAGGTCAAGGGTTTGGAACCCTGTACTGGCTGGCTGCTAAGTCCACCCAAGGATCGTCTAGGGCAGGGGCCAATAAACTTTATCTTGTCCAGATGTTACTGAGACCCCAAAGGCACGTTTGCTCACTGCTCAATAGCCAGTAATCAAGAGACAAGTGTTAATGTAAGGAAAGGTAGCCTTTAATCAAGAAGCGGCAGCCTGGCGAAATGGTGGACTAATGTCTCAAAGACCATCTCCGCCTCTCCCAGGTTTGCCAAAGGGTTTTATAGGGGTCTGTGGTGGACAGCTGACTCATGGTGACCGAGCAGGGATGTGCAGGCATGCTTGAGTGCTTCAGATAATCATCAAGGAACTTCCTGGGTGGGAGTTGACCAGCGTCATACTTCACTCTCCATGGGTTCAGTAAGATCAGGTTAGTAAGTGAGTAAGGAATGACCATCTGGGTTAATAATCTTTTTTCTAATTATTTTGTGTACAATGTGAGCAAGAGTCATTGTGTTCTTTTTTTTTTTTTTTTTTATTTTTTTTTTTAAAATTGGGAAAAAGTTTTTTTTTTTTTTTTTTTATTTTTTTTTTTAAAATTGGGAAAAAGTTTTTTTTTTTTTTTTTTTATTTTTTTTTTTAAAATTGGGAAAAAGTTTTTTTTTTTTTTTTTTTGTAAAGATGACCGGTAAGGGGATCTTAACCCTTGACTTGGTGTGGTCAGCACCACGCCCAGCCAGTGCGCGAACCGGCTATCCCTATATGGGATCCGAACCCGGGGCCTTGATGTTATCAGCACCGCACTCTCCCGAGTGAGCCACCGGGCTGGCCCAAGAGTCATTGTGTTCTGTCAGTCAGCTTCAGGCTATGTGGTTTGGGTTACTGGAGAGAACAAGCTTTTAAATTCAAAGGTTTAACAAAATGGAGTCACTTCTGTTCAGGCTGTTACAAACTTCACTTCTGTTCAGGGTACTACACAGATAGTAAATATTTTAGATTCCAAATCTGTGTGCTTTCAGATTTCTGTTGTGACTACTCAGGTCTGCTACTGTAGTGCAAAAGCAGTCATAGACAATAAGTACAGGAACAAACACAGCTAAGTTCCAATAAAACTTTATTTACAATATAAATTTTTTAATTTGGATTTAGCCAGAGGGTCATAGTAAAGTTTATCCCATTATATGCTATTCATTAAAGGATCCAGAATTAGTGAACTGACTTGTTAACTTGAGGATTTTTATCTGGAAGAGATGCAAATAACTTCTGTCGGTGGAACAGAAAACTCCACAGATTTGTGGCTGATTGTACATTAATCAGTTGTACATTTAACTCACCAACGTTATCGTATAAATATCCTTGCTTCTTGGATGCTCTTTGAATTGGTCATTGCATCTTTACTGATCCTCTTTTTATTTGATGAGTTAAGTAAAATCTCTGACACATATTCATTTTATATTTGCTGGAGAGTCAAGATTTGACCTTTTTGAAAACTACAACATATCTCATAATTACAAAAACATAGACTCTAGTCCCAGGTCTTCCCCATTACAATGGACTGGTGTTATACATGTTGCATTTCACTAATTCTGAAAGGCTGGGTTAATACATGAAATGGTGGGGCCGGCCCGGTGGCGCACTGGATAGTGCGCCGCTTGGGAAGCGCGGCGGCGCGCCCGCCGAGGGTTCGGATCCCACATACAGACCG
>NW_007726871.1:482781-494417 GCF_000696425.1 Galeopterus variegatus | reverse complement strand
CCATTAAAGAGGATGAAAAGCAATCCTCGCCTCCTCCTCCTCTTCCTCTCCCCCCACCTCCACCTTTGGAGGCAGACAATTCATTTGTTCCCTTGATGGGGAGTCCTGTCTTAAGGACGGACATAACATGGGAGTTGATGTTCATCATCTTTCCCGTTGTAAGAACTGGGACTCAGTTGAGACATGAAAACCTCCCATGCTCCTTGTTTGAAAGATTTAAAAAGAGCATAACAGAAAGTGGCTTACATAGTACTTTTACTAAGGAATGCTTAGAGTCAATTGCTAATGGGTATAATATGACCACTCGGGATTGGAAAAACTGTTTTAACTCCTGCTCAATATACTGTATGGCTACAAGAATATTGGGAAGCCTTACATGGTATTTCATTTGAAAATTTATGAAGTGAGGTTCAAATTAGCATGGACGTATTACTTGAACAAACTAGAGCAGCCATAAAGGTTTAGGACAAAATTCTTGAAACAAAATCTAAATTTCAACCTCTTGCTTCCCCTGATGCGTTTTGGATACAAAGATTAGATAAGACTCAGCCACTGTTGACATTATCTGTTGAACAAAAATTAATTACAGATTTGGGGGCTGATGTTACCATAATTGCTAAAAAGGATTGGACTCCATTATGGAAAGTAACTTCTTCACCAGTTACATTTAATGGATTAGGTGGGTTCGAAATTCCTTATCAAAGTAAAAATCCTTTGTCACGTACTGGCGTACTGGCCCCGAGGGACAAGCTGCTTCCATTATGCCTTATGTTCCAGATCTCCCTCAAACCCTATGGGGCTGAGATCTCCCTGCTCAGTGGGATATTTATATTGGGACATCTCCTTCAAAATTTATCATGATGACCATGGCCACACTTCCACCATTTAAATTACAATGGACCCCTGGTCCTCTGGTTTGGGTGGAACAGTGGCCTCTTAAAGGGGAGAAATTAAATCAAGCTACTTTACTCGATAAACAACAGTTAAAAATGGGACATTTAGGGCATCGCATAGTCCCTGGAATACTCCCACTAAATGTTTTGCTACTGTTAGACCCCAGGGACCCACTGAGCCTTATATAGATTTTAGTAATAGTCTTCAAGATGCTATAACTAGACAAACTGACAATGCTCATGACAATCCAGAACTGCTATCACAAGTTTATCTACATTTAATTAAACAAGTTAATAATGCTGGTTTACAAGTAGCTCCAGATAAAATTCAAAAAAAGGAGCCTTAGAAATACCTTTGCTTTTTAATCACTCAGAGAAGTATACGGCCACAAAATACATCTTTCCATATTCAGGAGCCTTTTACTCTAAATGATTTACAAAAATTACTTGGCCACATTAACTGGCTCTGCCCTTCTATGGGTGCTCCAACTTATCGATTACAACATTTGTTTAATACTCTGAAGAGAGATACTGATCTGTCCTCCCCTCATTACTTATCTGAAGAAGCAAAATTAGAATTAAAACAGATTGAATCCTCTTTACTTTCCAAACCATTAACACATATTGTTAAATCTCAAGTCATTCATTTCATTATTTTAAACACCCCACATAGTCCCACAGGTTTGCTTTGCCAATTTCTTCCTCAAATGAGAGCCATTGAATGGATTTTCTTACCCCATCAACAAAAAAGGAAATTATATACTAAATTAGAACAATGTATTCATTTACTCACTAGGAGAAGACACCGTTGTCAAGTACTTGCTGGGTGTGACCCTGATGTTGTTAATCCTGGTCTTTCCGGGGCTGATTTTTGCACTGCCCTTGAACCATCAGAGTCTTTGCGGATGGCTATAGTTGATTTTGTTGGTGGGATGCAGTTCTCATTACCCTATGTAGAGTTTTGCAGGGACTGCAAATGCTGCCCATGCAGTTGGGATACTGTTTGTCCCCTGTTCCCCTCCCTCAAGTGCTAACTGTGTTTATCGGTGGCTTTGGCAGATCAGGAAAGGAATCTATAACATGGCAGGAACAGAGAATCTTGAAACATTTTGCTACTATCTGTCATAAGTCCACTCAAAGGGCTGAATTGGCAGCTGCCATTGCAGCTTTGCAACATTTTTACAATCAGCCACTTAGTTTAGTAGCTGACTCTGCCTAGTAGCTGGAGTCTTACAGGTAATTCAAGATGCATCTATCCATGAGTGAAATGATTTCTTTTATTTGAAATGTTTTGACATTTACAAAAACTTATTCAAAAAAGACATCATCCTTTCTATGTAACTCACATGTGTTGTCTTGTTATCTTGCTTTCTTTAAGGCAGGGTGAGGCTTCACAAATAAGTCTTTAAAAAAAAAAAAAAACACAATCTAAACCTGACTGTACTTTTTACTCATGAGCTTTTTTACATCTTGAAGAAAACCTATAAGATCCTTGTTTGTTCTTGTTGTTTATGTATGCATATATGTGTGTGTAAGCTGTATGTTATGTCTGTATGGCAAGCTCAAGATATTGTTTGTGCTTGTCCCAATTGTCAGAGGTTTTCTAAATCTAATTCCCTGGAGGAGTTAATCCTTGAGGAATAGAAGGTAATGAAATTTGGCAAGTCACTCATTATTCCACTTTCAGATGTCTTAATTATTTACATGTTACTGTTGATACTTACTCTGGTCTTATATATGCCACTGCCCAAACAGGAGAACTGCTAAACATGTTAAAAAACATTGTCTTTCTGCCTTTGCCACCATGGGGATTCCAAATCAAATTAAAACAGATAATGGACCGGCATACACCTCCAAGGTCTTTCAAGTATTCTGTGACAACTGGAACATTAAATACGTCACAGGAATCCCATTTAATCCCACTGGCCAGGCAATTGTTGAAAGAACTAATGGGCTTCTTAAGTCTCAAACAAGTAAACAAAGGAGGGGTAATACAGATATAGGACTGGCCCCTCATGAACAGGTCTTTAAAGCTCTGTTTATGCTAAATTTTTTAAACTGTAATTCCCCCAAATTAACAGCCACAGAATGACAATTTCTACCTCCTAAAAAGAGACCTAGACCCTTGGTTTTATTCTGCCACCTGCCAATGGGACCACAATGGTTGAGACTTGTTGAATTGTCAACATGTGTGAGAGGGTATGCATCTGTTCTCTCACCCACAGGCCTGCTATGGATTCCTGCTAAGGCTGTTAAACCTTATGTGAAACCCCAAACCAGACAAGGAATTGAATCTGATGCCAAAATCTCAATGCCTCACCATCACACTTCAATCTACCTCACCAGGGATGGTACACATCAGACCACCAGTGATGAAAATAATGACAAGTTCCAAATTGACCCAGGATGAATTTAAAAACTTCAGCAGTCAAATTGCTTTCAATAGCTCAGCCCTTAAGCTCAGTAACTCATTTGAGAAACAAAAACTAACCTAAAATCTACCTGTTTAACTAGATGGTCTCAAATTTTCTGACATTCACCTGGTTATCTTAAACAGACTTCTAAATTCTCTTCTAGTCTCATATATGTATTTCTTCACAAAATCCTATGGTAGAATTCTATGTTATTTTCTTAAAAGGAAAGCAAAATCAAACAGGATTACTAGAGGTCTTTTCACTTGACTGCTCTTAATACAAAATTGTAAAAGGTTTTCTTTGTGCTTTAGATAACTGGTTTAAGAAAACTTATTTCATGGTAATTTCTTGTGCTCTCTGCCTTCGAAACCCTCTGTCACTTTGGTTTTACTTTTTGTAATAATTTGTGATTTTATTCAACTCAACGTTTTAAGCCTTTTGTTATTTGACAAAGCTTTCCAACACTAAATTCTGAAAGTTAAACTAACTTTAAGGAGTTCCAAGGGCCCTGGAGCTTCTCAAAAGATATATAAAAGATGTACCAAAACTAATTGGCTTATTTGATAAATTAGACTATATGGGAAAGCATTGCCAGTACTGAAAGTGTTATGGATATGTGTTCCAAAATCTTGTAAGGTTCTTAAATATCTGTGTCTTGATATAAATACTACCAGTCATAATCTTGGTTTAATTATAATTTTAAATGTTATGTCTTCAAATATTTCATAAAAAAACTCTGATAGGTACAGTTTCCCAACAAACTTTGAGTTCATAGCTTTAAACTAAAGTTCCAAAATTTTAATGAAGAAAATGATGGGTTTGTGAAATTGTTCACAAAGGCCAAAACAACAAAAGTTAATCAGTGAACTAATTAAAAAGAATTATGGGTTTTTACAATTTCCTTATTTTGAAACACTGCTGGTTCTCATAATGTTTTGTTTTCCAAATGTAAGAAAACTCTCTCTCTCTCTCTCTCTCTTAAGCTATTTATAACTAAAAACAGTTTGGTAAAATATCATCTAAAACAGAGATAAAAGTATTTGTTTTCTCCCTATTTGATCCCCCCCAAATTTAATAGCTTTAAGTATCCTTATGGTTATTATGGCAATGTGGCTATTTTTATGAGTTCAATGAAAATTAACTCTCTCTCTTTATAACAGTATATAATTTAAAACTTTGTATATAAAATAGTGTCCGGAGCCTTGGAGCCCAGCTACTGCCTAAGAGCCTGCCTACCTGGAGCCATAGAGCCTTGACCATAGCCTTTAGGCCTCAAGGCCTTAATTGCTATATTTTTCCACTTCCCCCTCTTCTGCTACTTGCACCGCTGTGGGCATAGATAGCATTGCTACCTTGCCAAAGATAGCTAGGGACTTTTCTATTTCCTGGAATGACTTTCCCTGTGGTCTTTCCCGGAAAACATCTGCTGCTCACTTCCTTATCTGCTGTTCCCTTTTGCTGTCTATATAAGCTGTGACCTTCTGGCCAATAAACGAGACTTGATCAGAATACTGTCTTGTCTCCATTTCTCTTGTCTCTTGTCCCATCCAATTCCCACTCCCCCCTCCAGGGTCTGCATTGAATATCCCACGGGTCAGGACAAAATAGCATGTCTCACTTCTAAGTTGCTGACCCCTCTTTTATGTTGCCTTAATTTGGTCTAACTGCTGCTTCATCCTGCTGTTCATCTTTCCCCCCAACATCAGACAGCTCACCACCTGGGAAAGGTCCTTCCCAGCAGCATGGGATTTATACAAGGAAAAGTAAGACCTTTTCAATCAAGATATTGATCATCAATGTTTTTACGAGGAATGCCTTGATCATAAAGGGGGAAATAATGTCTTTTCTACAAAAGCAGTTTTCTAAATTTTCCTGGCCTTAAAGATGGTGTTTGTAACTTGGATGAGACATCTTGTTCCTAAACAAAAGACTTCTAATTGATCAAAAATTTTACAAAAGAGTAGATGCTTTAAAAACAGTAATGTCCTGGACAGGTGAACATTAACAAACTCTCTGGACTCAGAATCAACTATTATATAGATCAGAATCCCATTCTGGAGTTTCAACAATTGGTAATTACACCCAATTCACAGCACCTGGATTGACACCAATGCAGCTACTCTGAGACGATGACATTATCAGTCCTCACCTGAAGTAAATTAAAAGGACTTGTCATGCTAAATGATACCAATTTTGCTTTAAATGCTTTTGTGTTAACTGTGAAAACCTGATCTATAGCTTTTGCTTTTTCTTTTAAATAAGTAAAATGGGGGGGGGGGAGATGTGGAATATGCATAAAGCAAACATACTTCACAGGGCCTGGTTTTCCAAAGCCTTTCAGTTTCAAATATTGACCTTGCAAAGGACAGGAAATTTTCCCCAGGCAATAGTCTCTGTTGTAAGAATTGTAACACAGCAAGGTTGCTGGCTCAAAGACAGACAGGTTACTGACTGATACATAAAGATACTGGGAAATTGCTGTAAGAACAGAATGTTTGCTAAGATCAAGCTTTTGTTGGTGGATCAACTTAACTTCTTGAAAATTGCATTATGGAATGCCTATTGTTAAACTTGTTAAACTATACTTAGCAAAAACCTCACCTATGTTCTCTTCCTGTAACTTCCTGGTCTGGAGAATAAATGTGGAAAGAGAACCCCAATCCATGATTAATTTCCCAAATGGAAGGAATGCCTTGCTCTTGAGGGTTCCAGGAGATTAACCCCTTTTGGGGGCTTCTCAGTGCTCAGAAGAAATGGGCTTTGAGTACTCTTTGGCAGCTCCGTCACCCAGGGGAAAAGAGGTGACAAATCCATGGGAGGCAAAGCAACAGTTTTGTATTCAAACAACAACAACATAAAAAAAACAGTGAAGTTTAAAGTCTTTTCTGATCAAAATAAAATGAAGCAGAAAATCTGATGTTTTCTTCCTGCATCCCATTGGTTTTCCTTGCACACTCCTGAGGTACACACAGCCTACTAGAATCTTACAAAAGGATATCGTTTCTTTTCATGTCTGAAATTTGGCAGTCACCAAGTGGGCACCACCAGCTGGTGGCAGCAGTGTCCACAACTGTGAGATCCATTTTGCAAAGATAAATGAATCACTTCCAAAAAGAGTAACTGTAAATATAAAGGCAGGAAGTGACAACACACAGTCAGGGACACACAGGACCTTTCCCCTCCTGACCATTGTTCAGTGTTGACCTTTATCTGAGCTCTGTGCTTCTGAAAAGCAGCAATGGTAAATAGCCCACCCCAGCCTTTCATTTTTGAAAATCTCCCATTCTTTTGTGTTCTAGGAACTGGCCTGCTCTAAGAACTACCCATCCCCATAGGACTTAAATAAAACTCTCTGTCCACTCTTTCTCATGACTCCCATGAATCTTCGGGATGACTCCCTTGTTTACCCATGACAAGGCCAAACACAGATTCTCCAGCTTCCCATTTCATAATAATTGGCAAGCTAAGATTAGAACTATTGTTTCCCTGAAACCAGCTAACTGAAGAGAAAAACACTTCCTGTTCAGCAAGCTGGCTGAGACTTCTGTTTGCAAAACAACCTCAACTGTAAGTCACCCCACCTCCAGCTTGTTTGTTCCTCCCTATATAAATCTAAGGCAAAAGCACCCTGCTGAAGCATTGTGATCTTTGGATCTGGGGTGCACTCATAGCCTGAATAAAACCAATCTCCTTGCTTGTCTGATTTCTGTCTTTGACACATCCCTTGATTCCTCTTTGAACAAGCTTCCCCTTCACCAAACCCAAGTGTGCCATCCAGACAGACAGATTACTATTCACCCTGCAGGAAGTCTTGCAGGTAAACCTTCTTACCCCAAAAAGAAATACCTCTTTATGTTTAATACTGAAACTTCAGAGAACATATGTATCTCTGAATATAACATTTCCACCTAATGATTCTGTAGAAAAATCTTGTATTTCCATCCCAAGCATAATACAATATTTTTAACAAAATGAAATGCAAAAAAAGTTTTTCATTCCAAATACCATGAATAGTTCTTCAGAGTCTGCTGTGGGTTGCATTGTATCCCCATGTAGAACTAGGCTAATGTTGGAATCCTCCCAACGTTGCCAATTGTAAAGCTAAATGACTATGCCAGTTGTAGTGCTTTTTTACCTGCCTGTAATCCTGCCAACTGGGCCAATTGTTGAGCTAAGGTTGGGTCTGGAGCTCACAGACCCCTCAAGCCCATTCACAGTCTGGGTAACAAACCCTTTACACACTAGGCTGGGTCCCCAGACCCCTCACATGCCAGGATGGGTCACAGACCGATTGTTGAGCTAAGGTTGGGTCTGGAGCTCACAGACCCCTCAAGCCCATTCACAGTCTGGGTCACAAACCCTTTACACACTAGGCTGGGTCCCCAGACCCCTCACATGCCAGGATGGGTCACAGACCGCTCACACACAGGTCTATGAGCTAGGCAACTGGCAAACAGATCCCTAGAAGCCACAGGTTGGAAAGCATGGCAGCGCAGAGTGGCCACCCAAGGCGGATGCCATCCAGGGTGGCAGTGCCATGCAGGTGCACAAACTCCACCTATACATACACAGACTACCTGCCCACAAAGGATGCGCCGCACCACCCCCAACCTGCCCTGAGGCAAGGGAGTCTGACAAAACCATTCCATCTTCCCAACACCCCCCAAAAAGATATGTTGAAGTACTAATTCCTGGTACCTGTGAATGTGAACTTATTTGGAAATAAGGTCTTTGCAGACGTAATTAAGATATAAATTAAGATGAGGTCATACCTGAGTAGTGTGGACTCAATCCAATGTGCATCTTTATAAGAAGCAGAGAAGAGACAGAGAGACAGACATACACAAAAAGAATGGCATGGAATGATAGAGGCAGCAACGGGAGTGATGCATCTACATGCCGAGGACTGCCAAGGATTTACTGGCAATATCAGAAGCTAAAAGAAAGGCATGGAATAGACTCCTCCCCACAGACTTCAGAAAGAGCACTGCCCCGACAAAACATTGATTTTGGACTTCTGGCTTCCAGAACTGTGAGAGAATAAATTTTTATTTCTTGAAGCCCCCCTAGTTTATAGTACTTTCTTATGTCAGCCCTAGTAAATTAATATAGAGTCCCTATTAAATTTTTGGAAAATTGTGGAGCTATTGACAAAAGGGGTAAAATATGGGACTATTGTTGGTGTCAAAATATCACAGCCTGATCAGAAGTGACTCCATTTTGTTAAACTTCTAAATTAAAAGGTTTTTTTTCTTACTCTTGTAACCTGAACTGCTTACAGCTGGACAATAGAATACAGTGACTCTTGTTCACGTGATTGCTAGAACATAATGACTTTTGCTCACACTGTACACAGAATAATAATAGAAGAAATTATTAACCCAGGTGGCCATTCTTTACTAGCTTACTAACTAGATCTTTTTGAGGTTAACAGGAACTGAATCCATGACTTGACTTCGTGGAGGATGGTCACCATGAATCAGCTCCCACCTGAGAAGTTCTCTGATGTTTATCTGCAGCTTTATGATGATGCCTGCACATCCCTGCTTAGATCACCGTGAATCAGCCCCCTACCACTTGTCCCTATAAAACCCTTTGGCAAGTCTGAGGAAAGTGGAGATGGTCTTTGAGCCATAAGCCCACCATTCCTCAGGCTGCCGGCTTCCTGATTGAAGGCTACATTTCCTTCCACCAACACCTGTCTCTCAACTACTGGCTATTGAGCAGCAAGCAAATGGACCTTTGGGGTTTTGGTAACAAAAACAAAAATTGCATCAAAGTTAAACAAAGAAACCTTTATCCAAGGCTACTACAATAGGGGAGAGAGGTCAGAACGAAGTCTGTACTAAACTCTGCTGTAACAAAGGTTTTAAAAGGGCTAGAGTGAGCTAGTGGATAAGTACTAGAGGATGTTAGGGAAAAGTCACAGGCCATCTTTGTTTGCAGTTGGCCTTTTAAAAAATTGTATACTTATGGGGTACAAAGTGATGTTATGATATATGTATTAGTATACAGTATGGAATGATTAAATCAAGCTAATTAACATACCATCACCTCAAATACTTACCATTTTTTATATTGAGAACAATCAAAATTTACTCCTTGCAATTTTGAAATACACTGTAGAAGCCAAAGGAAAACTTCTTCATCTCTAAATTTTCATTAATAAAAATCACTGACACTATAATAATCAACCACATTGTATATTGACAAAATAAAAATAAATAAATAAAAATAAAATAAAAATCACTGACAAATTTAGACCAATAGGAAGAAAAGGTGATTACAAATTTTATTATTTAATGTGCTGGGAGAAGGCAAAGCATGGGGGGATCACAAGAAAGTAATGTCTCAAATTCCGATGGGAGTAACAAAGCTTATACACCAGTGTGCATGAGAGAGAGAAGGTGGGGGAGGTAGGAGCTCCAGAACGATGGCCTGAGACCAGGTTTCTCTGAAGTTCTGGGGTGAGGCATTTTTTGCAGGTGAAAGAGGAAGGCAGAAGTTAAAGTTAAGCAGAAACATCTTGTACACAAATGAAAAGACCTCAGGTTGTCTCACAGCTGCCCTCAAAGAATAGCTAGCACCCAAAGCAGGAGCCTTCAGAGGAAGCAGTTTGCATCTACAGATGTAAATTTCTTTTCACAAAGGAACAGTCTTCTAGCTAATCTTGTTTTTCCAGTCTCTCCAAATTAGCCATCTTGAAATATGTCAAAGAAATATATTTGGGGGCTAAAATATTTTTCTTTCCCACAATATATTTTTATTGATTATAGTCAACATGCTGTGCAATAGATCTCAAAAACTTATTTCTCCTGTCTAACTGAAACTTTATATCCTTTAACCAACATCTCCCCTTTTCCCCCAACCCCCAGCCTCTGGTAATCACCATTCTACTCTCTGTTTGTCTGGGTTCAATTGTTTTAGATTCCACATATAAGTGAGAACACTTGGTGTAGAGCTCTTTGACCTGCCCGTAATCCTGCCTACTGGGCCAATTGTCAAACTACAGCTGGGTCTGGAACTCACAGACCCCTCAAGCCCATTCACAGACTGGGTCACAAACCCTTCACATGCCAGGCTGGGTCCCCAGACCCCTCACACACCAGGCTGGGTCACCAGACCCCTCACATGCATGTCTATGAGCTAGGTAACTGGCAAACAGGTTCTTGAAAGCTGTAGGCTGGAGAGCATGGCCGTGCAGGGCAGACACCTGAGGCAGATGCCAGTCAGATCGTGCCACCATGCATGTGCACTAACTTCACCCACACACAACTTGTTTACAAAGAATGTGCCATACCACTCCCCACCATGCCTAAGGTGAGTAGATCTGATTAAATTATTCTATTTTCCCAACAGTCCAGCCCTTCAGGGTCCCTCACTGTACAATCTTCCGCAGTGTTCCCTTAGTGAGGATGAATGACCCTTATATTTACGTAACCTATTGTCCATTCAATATGCCTTAAGGCTTGCAGTTCTGTCCTTTTAACTATTAGCCACATATGTCCGGTTAGTAGTCACCATTGGTGTGATCCTCCATGCAAATCCTGCAGTCATATTGATGGGCAGTTCAATGCATATTCAGTAGATGATCATGCCAATGTATGTATGTACCCAGTTGACTCTGGTGCAGTGCCTGCAGCCAGAACACTATGGGTGAAAAGACAGAAGGGTTATTGGTATCAACAGGGGAAGTTCTTGCCCCTCTGGTAAGATACATGCCATCCTGAGAAAGGATGGTTGCAGGAATAGGTATCTTACCTGGCTTATGATACCGTACTTTATCTGCCAACACTGTTGGATCTGTAGGTTCTACATGTAACAGTATAGGGGAACTCATAATTGGCCATAATGATAATACAAATGTGCCCTTTGGAATAAAGCGCTTATCTGTTCCAGGCCATGTTACCTTTATTTGAGGAGGCCAGGTACTTTTCACCAAAGGTCCTATTAAACCTACCCAGCTTATATGGGGGGCTTTTATTCTCCAAGACCATTCCCATTGTACTGTCTGTCCCTGTTGCAAACAGGTTGGGGCCAGTAAGAGAATATTTCCATTCTTGCCATATCCTGGCTTCAAATGCTTATCTTTAGTAGTGATTTGCAGCTGTATAGGTGCTGCAGCCTTATGCAACAGAGCTTCCACTGGAGAGGGTCTGCCCTTGCAGGGTCTCTCATTTAGAATCCTGACGGTCAGCCATAATCACCATGCCCCCCCCCTTCAGGGATGGGGGTTGGGTAGATAGCCTTAGTCCCTTTTTTTTTTTTTGTCTTTTTGTCTTTTTCCATGTCTGGCAACGGATCGCAACCCTCAGTGTTGCCCCCGTAC
>NW_007726871.1:453937-482771 GCF_000696425.1 Galeopterus variegatus | reverse complement strand
TGGGATTGTAAAACACTAGGAAAAACTGTTTTAACTCCTGCTCAATATACTGTATGGCTACAAGAATATTGGGAAGCCTTACATGGTATTTCATTTGAAAATTTATGAAGTGAGGTTCAAATTAGCATGGACGTATTACTTGAACAAACTAGAGCAGCCATAAAGGTTTAGGACAAAATTCTTGAAACAAAATCTAAATTTCAACCTCTTGCTTCCCCTGATGCGTTTTGGATACAAAGATTAGATAAGACTCAGCCACTGTTGACATTATCTGTTGAACAAAAATTAATTACAGATTTGGGGGCTGATGTTACCATAATTGCTAAAAAGGATTGGACTCCATTATGGAAAGTAACTTCTTCACCAGTTACATTTAATGGATTAGGTGGGTTCGAAATTCCTTATCAAAGTAAAAATCCTTTGTCACGTACTGGCGTACTGGCCCCGAGGGACAAGCTGCTTCCATTATGCCTTATGTTCCAGATCTCCCTCAAACCCTATGGGGCTGAGATCTCCCTGCTCAGTGGGATATTTATATTGGGACATCTCCTTCAAAATTTATCATGATGACCATGGCCACACTTCCACCATTTAAATTACAATGGACCCCTGGTCCTCTGGTTTGGGTGGAACAGTGGCCTCTTAAAGGGGAGAAATTAAATCAAGCTACTTTACTCGATAAACAACAGTTAAAAATGGGACATTTAGGGCATCGCATAGTCCCTGGAATACTCCCACTAAATGTTTTGCTACTGTTAGACCCCAGGGACCCACTGAGCCTTATATAGATTTTAGTAATAGTCTTCAAGATGCTATAACTAGACAAACTGACAATGCTCATGACAATCCAGAACTGCTATCACAAGTTTATCTACATTTAATTAAACAAGTTAATAATGCTGGTTTACAAGTAGCTCCAGATAAAATTCAAAAAAAGGAGCCTTAGAAATACCTTTGCTTTTTAATCACTCAGAGAAGTATACGGCCACAAAATACATCTTTCCATATTCAGGAGCCTTTTACTCTAAATGATTTACAAAAATTACTTGGCCACATTAACTGGCTCTGCCCTTCTATGGGTGTTCCAACTTATCAATTACAACATTTGTTTAATACTCTGAAGAGAGATACTGATCTGTCCTCCCCTCATTACTTATCTGAAGAAGCAAAATTAGAATTAAAACAGATTGAATCCTCTTTACTTTCCAAACCATTAACACATATTGTTAAATCTCAAGTCATTCATTTCATTATTTTAAACACCCCACATAGTCCCACAGGTTTGCTTTGCCAATTTCTTCCTCAAATGAGAGCCATTGAATGGATTTTCTTACCCCATCAACAAAAAAGAAAATTATATACTAAATTAGAACAATGTATTCATTTACTCACTAGGAGAAGACACCGTTGTCAAGTACTTGCTGGGTGTGACCCTGATGTTGTTAATCCTGGTCTTTCCGGGGCTGATTTTTGCACTGCCCTTGAACCATCAGAGTCTTTGCGGATGGCTATAGTTGATTTTGTTGGTGGGATGCAGTTCTCATTACCCTATGTAGAGTTTTGCAGGGACTGCAAATGCTGCCCATGCAGTTGGGATACTGTTTGTCCCCTGTTCCCCTCCCTCAAGTGCTAACTGTGTTTATCGGTGGCTTTGGCAGATCAGGAAAGGAATCTATAACATGGCAGGAACAGAGAATCTTGAAACATTTTGCTACTATCTGTCATAAGTCCACTCAAAGGGCTGAATTGGCAGCTGCCATTGCAGCTTTGCAACATTTTTACAATCAGCCACTTAGTTTAGTAGCTGACTCTGCCTAGTAGCTGGAGTCTTACAGGTAATTCAAGATGCATCTATCCATGAGTGAAATGATTTCTTTTATTTGAAATGTTTTGACATTTACAAAAACTTATTCAAAAAAGACATCATCCTTTCTATGTAACTCACATGTGTTGTCATCCTGGTCTTCCTGGCCCTTTATCAATTGGAAATGATATGGCTGATCACTTTGTTATGTATAATAATGTTTTACAGAAAGCTATTGATTCTCATCAGTTTTTTCATCAGGGTGCAGGAGCTTTGGCTAACGTGCATCAGATCTCTTACAGGCAAGCTCAAGATATTGTTTGTGCTTGTCCCAATTGTCAGAGGTTTTCTAAATCTAATTCCCTGGAGGAGTTAATCCTTGAGGAATAGAAGGTAATGAAATTTGGCAAGTCACTCATTATTCCACTTTCAGATGTCTTAATTATTTACATGTTACTGTTGATACTTACTCTGGTCTTATATATGCCACTGCCCAAACAGGAGAACTGCTAAACATGTTAAAAAACATTGTCTTTCTGCCTTTGCCACCATGGGGATTCCAAATCAAATTAAAACAGATAATGGACCAGCATACACCTCCAAGGTCTTTCAAGTATTCTGTGACAACTGGAACATTAAATACGTCACAGGAATCCCATTTAATCCCACTGGCCAGGCAATTGTTGAAAGAACTAATGGGCTTCTTAAGTCTCAAACAAGTAAACAAAGGAGGGGTAATACAGATATAGGACTGGCCCCTCATGAACAGGTCTTTAAAGCTCTGTTTATGCTAAATTTTTTAAACTGTAATTCCCCCAAATTAACAGCCACAGAATGACAATTTCTACCTCCTAAAAAGAGACCTAGACCCTTGGTTTTATTCTGCCACCTGCCAATGGGACCACAATGGTTGAGACTTGTTGAATTGTCAACATGTGTGAGAGGGTATGCATCTGTTCTCTCACCCACAGGCCTGCTATGGATTCCTGCTAAGGCTGTTAAACCTTATGTGAAACCCCAAACCAGACAAGGAATTGAATCTGATGCCAAAATCTCAATGCCTCACCATCACACTTCAATCTACCTCACCAGGGATGGTACACATCAGACCACCAGTGATGAAAATAATGACAAGTTCCAAATTGACCCAGGATGAATTTAAAAACTTCAGCAGTCAAATTGCTTTCAATAGCTCAGCCCTTAAGCTCAGTAACTCATTTGAGAAACAAAAACTAACCTAAAATCTACCTGTTTAACTAGATGGTCTCAAATTTTCTGACATTCACCTGGTTATCTTAAACAGACTTCTAAATTCTCTTCTAGTCTCATATATGTATTTCTTCACAAAATCCTATGGTAGAATTCTATGTTATTTTCTTAAAAGGAAAGCAATCTTCTCTGCATCTTCTCGAAAAGGCTTGCATACTTTGCTTTACAATGTAAATTTGTTATCTTGCTTTCTTTAAGGCAGGGTGAGGCTTCACAAATAAGTCTTTAAAAAAAAAAACACAATCTAAACCTGACTGTACTTTTTACTCATGAGCTTTTTTACATCTTGAAGAAAACGTATAAGATCCTTGTTTGTTCTTGTTATTTATGTATGCATATATGTGTGTGTAAGCTGTATGTTATGTCTGTATCTTCATGTCTGTATGTGTAATTGTGTTACGTGCAAAGTACCAAATTGGCTTATAATTAATGCGTGCTCATTAAATAAATAAGTATACTTTTCAAGTTCACATGACTTAAATTTTCTAAAGTTTTGATAAATATATTTTCAAAATTTAATTTAAACATTTAACTAAATTTGTCTCTAGGTCAATATGTCTCTTTGTTATCTCAGCTCTGCCTCCTGGCCATGCTGGGAGAAACAATATCTTTTATACATTATCTTTGTAAATACCACCTTCTGTCTTAAGCTCCACATGGCTCCAAATGCCACGTAGAAACCTGGGACCCACAATGGCTAGTGAAAGGAGACCTATGCCCAATATCGCATAGGCCCTAGTTAACATTAACTGAAAAGGGTATAGATCTAATTCACCAAGTTTTTGGCTGGGAAACCATAAATATGTATTTGGTAAAAATAGATAAAACTCAAACTGGGCTTTGTATAATTTGCTCTGATAAATGGACGCCTATTTACTAACCTGAATTTATAAAAATGTTCTTATCAGTACACATCATTGCCTGGGTTTACTAATCAAACAGGATTACTAGAGGTCTTTTCACTTGACTGCTCTTAATACAAAATTGTAAAAGGTTTTCTTTGTGCTTTAGATAACTGGTTTAAGAAAACTTATTTCATGGTAATTTCTTGTGCTCTCTGCCTTCGAAACCCTCTGTCACTTTGGTTTTACTTTTTGTAATAATTTGTGATTTTATTCAACTAAACGTTTTAAGCCTTTTGTTATTTGACAAAGCTTTCCAACACTAAATTCTGAAAGTTAAACTAACTTTAAGGAGTTCCAAGGGCCCTGGAGCTTCTCAAAAGATATATAAAAGATGTACCAAAACTAATTGGCTTATTTGATAAATTAGACTATATGGGAAAGCATTGCCAGTACTGAAAGTGTTATGGATATGTGTTCCAAAATCTTGTAAGGTTCTTAAATATCTGTGTCTTGATATAAATACTACCAGTCATAATCTTGGTTTAATTATAATTTTAAATGTTATGTCTTCAAATATTTCATAAAAAAACTCTGATAGGTACAGTTTCCCAACAAACTTTGAGTTCATAGCTTTAAACTAAAGTTCCAAAATTTTAATGAAGAAAATGATGGGTTTGTGAAATTGTTCACAAAGGCCAAAACAACAAAAGTTAATCAGTGAACTAATTAAAAAGAATTATGGGTTTTTACAATTTCCTTATTTTGAAACACTGCTGGTTCTCATAATGTTTTGTTTTCCAAATGTAAGAAAACTCTCTCTCTCTCTCTCTCTCTTAAGCTATTTATAACTAAAAACAGTTTGGTAAAATATCATCTAAAACAGAGATAAAAGTATTTGTTTTCTCCCTATTTGATCCCCCCCAAATTTAATAGCTTTAAGTATCCTTATGGTTATTATGGCAATGTGGCTATTTTTATGAGTTCAATGAAAATTAACTCTCTCTCTTTATAACAGTATATAATTTAAAACTTTGTATATAAAATAGTGTCCGGAGCCTTGGAGCCCAGCTACTGCCTAAGAGCCTGCCTACCTGGAGCCATAGAGCCTTGACCATAGCCTTTAGGCCTCAAGGCCTTAATTGCTATATTTTTCCACTTCCCCCTCTTCTGCTACTTGCACCGCTGTGGGCATAGATAGCATTGCTACCTTGCCAAAGATAGCTAGGGACTTTTCTATTTCCTGGAATGACTTTCCCTGTGGTCTTTCCCGGAAAACATCTGCTGCTCACTTCCTTATCTGCTGTTCCCTTTTGCTGTCTATATAAGCTGTGACCTTCTGGCTAATAAACGAGACTTGATCAGAATACTGTCTTGTCTCCATTTCTCTTGTCTCTTGTCCCATCCAATTCCCACTCCCCCCTCCAGGGTCTGCATTGAATATCCCACGGGTCAGGACAAAATAGCATGTCTCACTTCTAAGTTGCTGACCCCTCTTTTATGTTGCCTTAATTTGGTCTAACTGCTGCTTCATCCTGCTGTTCATCTTTCCCCCCAACATCAGACAGCTCACCACCTGGGAAAGGTCCTTCCCAGCAGCATGGGATTTATACAAGGAAAAGTAAGACCTTTTCAATCAAGATATTGATCATCAATGTTTTTACGAGGAATGCCTTGATCATAAAGGGGGAAATAATGTCTTTTCTACAAAAGCAGTTTTCTAAATTTTCCTGGCCTTAAAGATGGTGTTTGTAACTTGGATGAGACATCTTGTTCCTAAACAAAAGACTTCTAATTGATCAAAAATTTTACAAAAGAGTAGATGCTTTAAAAACAGTAATGTCCTGGACAGGTGAACATTAACAAACTCTCTGGACTCAGAATCAACTATTATATAGATCAGAATCCCATTCTGGAGTTTCAACAATTGGTAATTACACCCAATTCACAGCACCTGGATTGACACCAATGCAGCTACTCTGAGACGATGACATTATCAGTCCTCACCTGAAGTAAATTAAAAGGACTTGTCATGCTAAATGATACCAATTTTGCTTTAAATGCTTTTGTCTTAACTGTGAAAACCTGATCTATAGCTTTTGCTTTTTCTTTTAAATAAGTAAAATGGGGGGGGGGGAGATGTGGAATATGCATAAAGCAAACATACTTCACAGGGCCTGGTTTTCCAAAGCCTTTCAGTTTCAAATATTGACCTTGCAAAGGACAGGAAATTTTCCCCAGGCAATAGTCTCTGTTGTAAGAATTGTAACACAGCAAGGTTGCTGGCTCAAAGACAGACAGGTTACTGACTGATACATAAAGATACTGGGAAATTGCTGTAAGAACAGAATGTTTGCTAAGATCAAGCTTTTGTTGGTGGATCAACTTAACTTCTTGAAAATTGCATTATGGAATGCCTATTGTTAAACTTGTTAAACTATACTTAGCAAAAACCTCACCTATGTTCTCTTCCTGTAACTTCCTGGTCTGGAGAATAAATGTGGAAAGAGAACCCCAATCCATGATTAATTTCCCAAATGGAAGGAATGCCTTGCTCTTGAGGGTTCCAGGAGATTAACCCCTTTTGGGGGCTTCTCAGTGCTCAGAAGAAATGGGCTTTGAGTACTCTTTGGCAGCTCCGTCACCCAGGGGAAAAGAGGTGACAAATCCATGGGAGGCAAAGCAACAGTTTTGTATTCAAACAACAACAACATAAAAAAAACAGTGAAGTTTAAAGTCTTTTCTGATCAAAATAAAATGAAGCAGAAAATCTGATGTTTTCTTCCTGCATCCCATTGGTTTTCCTTGCACACTCCTGAGGTACACACAGCCTACTAGAATCTTACAAAAGGATATCGTTTCTTTTCATGTCTGAAATTTGGCAGTCACCAAGTGGGCACCACCAGCTGGTGGCAGCAGTGTCCACAACTGTGAGATCCATTTTGCAAAGATAAATGAATCACTTCCAAAAAGAGTAACTGTAAATATAAAGGCAGGAAGTGACAACACACAGTCAGGGACACACAGGACCTTTCCCCTCCTGACCATTGTTCAGTGTTGACCTTTATCTGAGCTCTGTGCTTCTGAAAAGCAGCAATGGTAAATAGCCCACCCCAGCCTTTCATTTTTGAAAATCTCCCATTCTTTTGTGTTCTAGGAACTGGCCTGCTCTAAGAACTACCCATCCCCATAGGACTTAAATAAAACTCTCTGTCCACTCTTTCTCATGACTCCCATGAATCTTCGGGATGACTCCCTTGTTTACCCATGACAAGGCCAAACACAGATTCTCCAGCTTCCCATTTCATAATAATTGGCAAGCTAAGATTAGAACTATTGTTTCCCTGAAACCAGCTAACTGAAGAGAAAAACACTTCCTGTTCAGCAAGCTGGCTGAGACTTCTGTTTGCAAAACAACCTCAACTGTAAGTCACCCCACCTCCAGCTTGTTTGTTCCTCCCTATATAAATCTAAGGCAAAAGCACCCTGCTGAAGCATTGTGATCTTTGGATCTGGGGTGCACTCATAGCCTGAATAAAACCAATCTCCTTGCTTGTCTGATTTCTGTCTTTGACACATCCCTTGATTCCTCTTTGAACAAGCTTCCCCTTCACCAAACCCAAGTGTGCCATCCAGACAGACAGATTACTATTCACCCTGCAGGAAGTCTTGCAGGTAAACCTTCTTACCCCCAAAAGAAATACCTCTTTATGTTTAATACTGAAACTTCAGAGAACATATGTATCTCTGAATATAACATTTCCACCTAATGATTCTGTAGAAAAATCTTGTATTTCCATCCCAAGCATAATACAATATTTTTAACAAAATGAAATGCAAAAAAAGTTTTTCATTCCAAATACCATGAATAGTTCTTCAGAGTCTGCTGTGGGTTGCATTGTATCCCCATGTAGAACTAGGCTAATGTTGGAATCCTCCCAACGTTGCCAATTGTAAAGCTAAATGACTATGCCAGTTGTAGTGCTTTTTTACCTGCCTGTAATCCTGCCAACTGGGCCAATTGTTGAGCTAAGGTTGGGTCTGGAGCTCACAGACCCCTCAAGCCCATTCACAGTCTGGGTAACAAACCCTTTACACACTAGGCTGGGTCCCCAGACCCCTCACATGCCAGGATGGGTCACAGACCGCTCACACACAGGTCTATGAGCTAGGCAACTGGCAAACAGATCCCTAGAAGCCACAGGTTGGAAAGCATGGCAGCGCAGAGTGGCCACCCAAGGCGGATGCCATCCAGGGTGGCAGTGCCATGCAGGTGCACAAACTCCACCTATACATACACAGACTACCTGCCCACAAAGGATGCGCCGCACCACCCCCAACCTGCCCTGAGGCAAGGGAGTCTGACAAAACCATTCCATCTTCCCAACACCCCCCAAAAAGATATGTTGAAGTACTAATTCCTGGTACCTGTGAATGTGAACTTATTTGGAAATAAGGTCTTTGCAGACGTAATTAAGATATAAATTAAGATGAGGTCATACCTGAGTAGTGTGGACTCAATCCAATGTGCATCTTTATAAGAAGCAGAGAAGAGACAGAGAGACAGACATACACAAAAAGAATGGCATGGAATGATAGAGGCAGCAACGGGAGTGATGCATCTACATGCCGAGGACTGCCAAGGATTTACTGGCAATATCAGAAGCTAAAAGAAAGGCATGGAATAGACTCCTCCCCACAGACTTCAGAAAGAGCACTGCCCCGACAAAACATTGATTTTGGACTTCTGGCTTCCAGAACTGTGAGAGAATAAATTTTTATTTCTTGAAGCCCCCCTAGTTTATAGTACTTTCTTATGTCAGCCCTAGTAAATTAATATAGAGTCCCTATTAAATTTTTGGAAAATTGTGGAGCTATTGACAAAAGGGGTAAAATATGGGACTATTGTTGGTGTCAAAATATCACAGCCTGATCAGAAGTGACTCCATTTTGTTAAACTTCTAAATTAAAAGGTTTTTTTTCTTACTCTTGTAACCTGAACTGCTTACAGCTGGACAATAGAATACAGTGACTCTTGTTCACGTGATTGCTAGAACATAATGACTTTTGCTCACACTGTACACAGAATAATTATAGAAGAAATTATTAACCCAGGTGGCCATTCTTTACTAGCTTACTAACTAGATCTTTTTGAGGTTAACAGGAACTGAATCCATGACTTGACTTCGTGGAGGATGGTCACCATGAATCAGCTCCCACCTGAGAAGTTCTCTGATGTTTATCTGCAGCTTTATGATGATGCCTGCACATCCCTGCTTAGATCACCGTGAATCAGCCCCCTACCACTTGTCCCTATAAAACCCTTTGGCAAGTCTGAGGAAAGTGGAGATGGTCTTTGAGCCATAAGCCCACCATTCCTCAGGCTGCCGGCTTCCTGATTAAAGGCTACATTTCCTTCCACCAACACCTGTCTCTCAACTACTGGCTATTGAGCAGCAAGCAAATGGACCTTTGGGGTTTTGGTAACAAAAACAAAAATTGCATCAAAGTTAAACAAAGAAACCTTTATCCAAGGCTACTACAATAGGGGAGAGAGGTCAGAACGAAGTCTGTACTAAACTCTGCTGTAACAAAGGTTTTAAAAGGGCTAGAGTGAGCTAGTGGATAAGTACTAGAGGATGTTAGGGAAAAGTCACAGGCCATCTTTGTTTGCAGTTGGCCTTTTAAAAAATTGTATACTTATGGGGTACAAAGTGATGTTATGATATATGTATTAGTATACAGTATGGAATGATTAAATCAAGCTAATTAACATACCATCACCTCAAATACTTACCATTTTTTATATTGAGAACAATCAAAATTTACTCCTTGCAATTTTGAAATACACTGTAGAAGCCAAAGGAAAACTTCTTCATCTCTAAATTTTCATTAATAAAAATCACTGACACTATAATAATCAACCACATTGTATATTGACAAAATAAAAATAAATAAATAAAAATAAAATAAAAATCACTGACAAATTTAGACCAATAGGAAGAAAAGGTGATTACAAATTTTATTATTTAATGTGCTGGGAGAAGGCAAAGCATGGGGGGATCACAAGAAAGTAATGTCTCAAATTCCGATGGGAGTAACAAAGCTTATACACCAGTGTGCATGAGAGAGAGAAGGTGGGGGAGGTAGGAGCTCCAGAACGATGGCCTGAGACCAGGTTTCTCTGAAGTTCTGGGGTGAGGCATTTTTTGCAGGTGAAAGAGGAAGGCAGAAGTTAAAGTTAAGCAGAAACATCTTGTACACAAATGAAAAGACCTCAGGTTGTCTCACAGCTGCCCTCAAAGAATAGCTAGCACCCAAAGCAGGAGCCTTCAGAGGAAGCAGTTTGCATCTACAGATGTAAATTTCTTTTCACAAAGGAACAGTCTTCTAGCTAATCTTGTTTTTCCAGTCTCTCCAAATTAGCCATCTTGAAATATGTCAAAGAAATATATTTGGGGGCTAAAATATTTTTCTTTCCCACAATATATTTTTATTGATTATAGTCAACATGCTGTGCAATAGATCTCAAAAACTTATTTCTCCTGTCTAACTGAAACTTTATATCCTTTAACCAACATCTCCCCTTTTCCCCCAACCCCCAGCCTCTGGTAATCACCATTCTACTCTCTGTTTGTCTGGGTTCAATTGTTTTAGATTCCACATATAAGTGAGAACACTTGGTGTAGAGCTCTTTGACCTGCCCGTAATCCTGCCTACTGGGCCAATTGTCAAACTACAGCTGGGTCTGGAACTCACAGACCCCTCAAGCCCATTCACAGACTGGGTCACAAACCCTTCACATGCCAGGCTGGGTCCCCAGACCCCTCACACACCAGGCTGGGTCACCAGACCCCTCACATGCATGTCTATGAGCTAGGTAACTGGCAAACAGGTTCTTGAAAGCTGTAGGCTGGAGAGCATGGCCGTGCAGGGCAGACACCTGAGGCAGATGCCAGTCAGATCGTGCCACCATGCATGTGCACTAACTTCACCCACACACAACTTGTTTACAAAGAATGTGCCATACCACTCCCCACCATGCCTAAGGTGAGTAGATCTGATTAAATTATTCTATTTTCCCAACAGTCCAGCCCTTCAGGGTCCCTCACTGTACAATCTTCCGCAGTGTTCCCTTAGTGAGGATGAATGACCCTTATATTTACGTAACCTATTGTCCATTCAATATGCCTTAAGGCTTGCAGTTCTGTCCTTTTAACTATTAGCCACATATGTACGGTTAGTAGTCACCATTGGTGTGATCCTCCATGCAAATCCTGCAGTCATATTGATGGGCAGTTCAATGCATATTCAGTAGATGATCATGCCAATGTATGTATGTACCCAGTTGACTCTGGTGCAGTGCCTGCAGCCAGAACACTATGGGTGAAAAGACAGAAGGGTTATTGGTATCAACAGGGGAAGTTCTTGCCCCTCTGGTAAGATACATGCCATCCTGAGAAAGGATGGTTGCAGGAATAGGTATCTTACCTGGCTTATGATACCGTACTTTATCTGCCAACACTGTTGGATCTGTAGGTTCTACATGTAACAGTATAGGGGAACTCATAATTGGCCATAATGATAATACAAATGTGCCCTTTGGAATAAAGCGCTTATCTGTTCCAGGCCATGTTACCTTTATTTGAGGAGGCCAGGTACTTTTCACCAAAGGTCCTATTAAACCTACCCAGCTTATATGGGGGGCTTTTATTCTCCAAGACCATTCCCATTGTACTGTCTGTCCTTGTTGCAAACAGGTTGGGGCCAGTAAGAGAATATTTCCATTCTTGCCATATCCTGGCTTCAAATGCTTATCTTTAGTAGTGATTTGCAGCTGTATAGGTGCTGCAGCCTTATGCAACAGAGCTTCCACTGGAGAGGGTCTGCCCTTGCAGGGTCTCTCATTTAGAATCCTGACGGTCAGCCATAATCACCATGCCCCCCCCCTTCAGGGATGGGGGTTGGGTAGATAGCCTTAGTCCCTTTTTTAAAAGGCCATTGTACCATTCAATCATTCCCGCTGCCTGGTGATGATATGGCACATGTAACTTCCACTGAATGGACAACTGGGAGGCCCAACTCTGAACCCCATGTCCAGTAAAGTGGGTTCCATTATCACTCTCTATGACTACAGGCTGACCAGACATAGCCGTAAGGCTATTCAGTGCCTTCACAGTGTTTACCTGGTCTGGGGCCTTACGAGGCCATACAAACAGAAAAAGAGTAGCTGTATCAACAGCTGTGAAGATGTATCTGAAATTCTCTGACCTTGGCAGTGGTCTGACAAAGTGCACTTGCCATTGAATCAGGGGCACCCTTCCTCAAGTTATTTGCCCATCTGTATGGGGCACCCACTGGGGGTGTGGACTCTTGAGCACACACTGGACAAGCATGACAGGCATTCACTACATCTTCCTATATTATAGGCAGGGCCCACCTTTGAGCTGCCATCCACATGGTTTCACTGCCAGCATGCTGCATTCATCAATGTCACCACTGGGCTACATCAGTAGCTGGGGCTCTCTCCAGACATCTTAGCCAAAGCATCAGCTTCATCATTTCCTAGACTGGCTAAGGGGAAGTGTCCTGTGACATGGAAAAGTGTTACTTATTTCTCATGCCCCAATTCCCATAATTCTTGCCACATGGCTTGTCCCCACAGGGGTTGGTGGCCTACCATCCACCATTGATATTTCCAAGTAAAGATCCAAAGGGTTAAACCTTTGTACACAGCCTACCTGTCAGTACAGATGGTTAATGGCCCAGGCTCATTTTTTTTATCACCATCCATACTGCTCTCAATTCAGCTCATTGGCTGCTTTGTCCTGTGCCATTTTCATACCACATAGTATCTGTTAAGGACTGGACAGCAGCAACTGTCCATGATGCTGAAGTTCCCATGCTAGAGCCATCTGTATACCAAGCTTGTTCTGTGATAGGTCCCTGTCCCTCATGAAAAGGTGTAGCCTCCACCTCCATGGGTAATGGTTGTGTCAAAGTTTCCTCCACAACTTCTATTGGGCCTAGCACAGTTTGCAACTCTTTGGACAGAGGACTTGTTGACACAGTGCTCCTTTGTTCTATATACACTCACCATTTAGACAGAGCGGGAGTCTGAGCAATGCGTATTTTAGGGTTGGTGGCCCATATGCACAGCCAACCTATTGTGAGGTATGTTGTCCTTACTAGTTCTTTGGCAGTTCCTGTGATAGCTTCAGTGGCTATCAAGGCAGAATACGCAGCTGCTAACTGCTTTTTTATTAGGATGTAGTGCACTTTAGCACCCTTCCAGAGTACGCACTTCAGCACCCTTCCAGAGTAGAGGACAGAATCTTACAGGTGTTCAGAATCGGTCTTTTCTCTGCCATAAACCCCATCCTAACCCCGGAGGGGTTATATGTACATCTAACTCAAACAGTTTAGTGTACTTGGCTGTTTGTAAAGCCTGTACTTGCTGTATGGTCCTTTTTGTAGCCTGATAAGCTTGTTCTACTTCCGCAGTCCAAACCCAGGGGGCTCCTTTCTTTGTCAATGCATACAGTGGGTGTGTTATTTGGGCCATATGGGGTACAAAAGCTCTCCAATACCCCCAAATCCCAAATATGTTTGTAGCTCAGCTACCATTGTGGGTCAAGGGTATTCCTGTATCTTATCTATAATAGCTTCTGGGATGACTCTTGTCTTACCCAGACCACTCCCAGGAATTTGGCTGACAGCCCAGGTCCTTGCATTTTGGCTGTGTTCACAGCCCACCCACATTGTTCCAAATGACCTAACAGTGTTGGACCTGCCTGGATTAAATCTGCAAGAGAATCAGAGGTTAGTAACACATCATCAATGTAGTGAAACATTGTAACTGTGCTGGGCCTAGTCCACTTGGCTAGGTCCCCAGCCACGAAACCATGACAGATGGTTGGGCTATGCAGATAATCCTGGAGCAGTACTTGAAAAGTCCACTGCCTTTCTTCCCAAGTGAAGGTGAACTGATCTTGACTATCGTCTGAGATTGGAATAGAGAAAAAAGCATTTGCAAGGTCCAATACATAAAGATAAGTTCCCAGCTGAGTCATCAGCTGATCCATCAAGTCATGAACTGAAGGCACAGCTGTATGTAAAGGAAGCACTACTTTGTTCAGTTCTCGATATTCTACAGTCATTCTTCAGGTACCATCAGGCTTTTTCACTGGCCATACTGGAGCATTAAATGGGCTATGAGCTGGACGAATAATGCCAATTTTCCCTAATTCCAATATAGTGGCACTTACCTCTGCATGTCCTCCTGGTAGGCGATACTGCTTTACATTAACTATACATCTTGGCTTGGGTAACACCTATGGGTCATGTTTAGCATATCCTTGTAACACAGTCTTTACTGTCCAAAACTCACAGCTGAAACTCTCCACCTGTTGTTTGCAGGTTCAAACCATGAAGTACATCCATACCCAAGATGTATTCAGTTATGGGAGATGTATATACAGTATATGAGGAGGTAATCTTCCTATGCCTGATGGCAATGACACAGCTTTGACCTCAGTAGCATGTCCTCCATAGCCATCTATATGAACTGTGGCCCTTGGAAACTTATCTGGATTGCCATATGTCAGGCTACATTCCGCACCTGTATCCACCAATGCCAAAACACACTGCATATTTGTCCTTGACCAATGTATTGCCAATTCAACATGAGGCCTCTGGTCCTTGCCTGCCCCCAAAAGACAAATACCTTGGCCTGCTCCCTAATTGAAATGGAACAGTTCATCCACCTCCTTGGGAGCAACCAAAAAGTCCTTCAAATCCACTGAGTGTTCCTTGCTACCTGTTTCCGGACATTTGGTGAAACGCTGTTCAGGACACAATTGCTGCCACAAGACAAACAGGACTACATTTGGCTGCTGGTCAGTTTTCTTTTTATCAACCCCTGCTGCAAGCAAGTCAAGCCACATCTGCTTATGGCCGGTCTTGCTTGGTCCCTTCAGGATAAAATCCCAAGCATTTCTTGGGAGTTTGGTCTTAGCCACCTTTTGGATCCCTTTGCTTATCTGCTATCCTCTACTTCACCCAAGCTGGCGATCATGGTTGTTACCTCATATATAGGACAACCAATGTATGGAGCCAGAATGACCATCAGTGACCCAAAGGATGTTGAGGGGGCATTTTGCAGCACTATATCTCTCATGCTGCCTGTAAAATTTTCATTGTCCAGGCCATGAGTGTTCACATTAAACATGGACTGTCGCATCCCCAGCTCCCAAACGATTTGGACCAAGTCACCATATGTTTGCCATTTACTAATGATCTTGGGCAGCTGCATTCACCCAGTCCATCAAGGAGTGATTACCTTGCCCTTGTGCATATCTGCAGATATTCTGTAGCTGCTGCCTCAGGGACAGATGTATGGTAATGGAGGCCAATTTCTCCATCTCCTCACCTGAGTGTACCACACTATCCACCCCTAGGTCCCATAACCACAACAGCCAAGCAGCCAGGGTCCTCTCATGGTTCTGCCCGAACTGTCTCCCCAAGTCAACCAGTTCAACCTGGGTATATGGGACATAGGTGGTGAACTGGGTCACCTGTGGATCACCCACTGGTTGTCTGTCTGGTCCCATAAGCTGCTTGTGCTTCAATTTCTCATGCACAACAGGTTGTGCCTGGAGACATATGGTTTACCCCAACTCACCACTAGGTTGGTTGTCTTCCCTGGTGTGAGCAGGAGTGACCGGTTGCTGCATGTCACCCTCCAGGATAATCATTTGTGCTTCCAACAACTCTGCTTTCTTATGCAAATCTCAATCAGTTTGCAGCATAGTTAACAGCATCCAGGTTTTGGTCAGCAGAAAAGTGGCCACTCGGCACCACATGCTCAGGGATAGCCACATTTCCTCCCCCACCCAAAGGGTTTTGCATTGTAGTACCTGGTCTATGCTGCCTTGCAGTACAGTTAGCAGCAACCAGATCCCAGTCAACAGGAAGGTGGCCACAGGGCAGAGCACATTCAAAAGTAGCTACATTTCCTCCTTCTTCCAAGGGCTTTTGGCTCCTGTACCTGCTCAGAATCCTGTCGCAGACTATGCCAATTGTCGAGCTCTTTTACCTGCCCATAATCCTGCCAACTGGGCCAATTGTCAAGCTAGGGCTGGGTCTGGAGTTCACAGACCCCTCAAGCCCATTCACAGTCTGTGTCACAAAACCTTCACATGCCAGGCTGGGTCCCCAGACCCCTCACATGTCAGGCTAGGTCATCAGAGCACTCACATGCAGGTCTATGAGCTAGGTAACTAGCAAACAGGTCCTTGAAAGCCTGGCCTTAGGTTGGAGAGCATGGCCATGAAGGCAGATGCCAGCCAGATTATGGTGCTGCACATCGGCACTAACACCCACAAACTTATTTACAAAGAATGTGCCACACCACCCCCAACTGTGCCTAAGGCGAGGGGACCTGATTAAATTATTCTATTTTCCCAACACTTGGTATTTGTCTTTGGGTGCCGCTTTTTTCACATAGCATAATGTTTTCCAGTTTCATCCATGTTGTTGCAAATGACAGAATATCCTTCTTTTTAAAGGCTGGGTAGTATTCCACTGTGTATGTGCTAGTTGGCTTTATTCAAAGAAAAAATAGTCTCTGCTGTCCTCCACGTAAGGATATTCCAAAACGTCAGCAGTCTGCAACTGAGAAAAGGGCCCTCACCAGAACCCGACTGTGCTGGCACCTGATCTTGGACTTCCAGACTTCACAACTATAAGAAATAAACTTCTGTTCTTTAAAAAGAAAAAGAAAAAAAAAAACAGAAAAAATTTCTCATATCTTTAGGACAAGCAGTAGTTTTGTAGCTTAGAGCCAGGCAACTTGGAGTCAGGCTTCTGCCCTCCCACAGAACTGAAAGCTGGGGTTCTATGTCCTGTGCTGATTATATTTAAAAGACATGGTTCCCAAGCTCTTGAGAAAGACTTTCTTGAGTTGTGCTATTGAAAAATTATAAATAGATTTACATCTCAAAGGGGCAGAGAGAAAATTTACAATTACAAGTCTTCTAAAGTAAATGCTCTCAAACATGGGAGGTCAGGTACCCAGAGACATCTAAAGTTTAGTCCAGCTAAGGAGAACATTAGGGGGTCTTGGCCAGCAGCCTTCTGCACAAAATGTAAGAATGGAGAAATAGGTCTAACCTCCACAGCTTTCTACTATAGCTTTAACCTGCACAATTTGCTTCTGCTAACGCTTGCTAAAACGGGGGAACATATCTAAAGGCATTTTAAGTAAAATAGCTTTTAAGAGGTCAAGAAGAGGTCAGACAGACTTAAACATACATTCCAGGAACCAGTTGGTCCCAAGGACTAAACCAGCCCCCCCCCTTACCTTCAGGACACCTGGCTGGACCCAGAGAAGATAAACGATTGAAAAATGTATCATCTCTTATTGACAGACTTAAACATACATTCCAGGAACCAGTTGGTCCCAAGGACTAAACCAGCCCCCCCCCCCTTACCTTCAGGACACCTGGCTGGACCCAGAGAAGATAAACGATTGAAAAATGTATCATCTCTTATCGGGGTGCTAGCCTGTTGAGCCTAACCATAAATCTTAAAGCACCCCAGTTAATTAGCAGCTAGTCCTGTTATGAAAATCTGTCTAAAGAAACTGTATAAAAACCCTGGTGTTAAAGATCTCGGGGCCGCTTATGTCCTGAAGACAAAGCAACCCAGCATGCTGAAATAAAACTCCTCTTGCTTGATTGCAGCGATCTCTTGTCTTGTGGTCTTTGTGAAGTGAGCCACCCCCACTGTGTGGGACTTGTGCTTAGAGCACGGGTCTTACAGAAACTCCCTGATTTTTACTGACCATATTAATTATTTGGTGATCAGGATGCAACTTTAAAAATATTTCACAATTAAAAAGATAGTTTGAATTTATAAAAATTATATTTAGGTGTATTACCATGCTTTATTACCTTTTAAGAAATTGGTTAAGGACTTTGGGTTAACATAATATAATTTTTCTGGTTTAAAATAAAATGAGGGACTAGCTGTTTAGCTCACTTGGAAGAGCCTCATGCTGGTAATACCAAGGTCACAGGTTGGGATTCTAGTACTGGCCAGCTGACAATAAATAAAAAAAAATAAAAAAATTTAAAAATAAGTAAAATGAGGAATAAGTTCAAGGTTAGTATTTTCATAAAGAACTGATTTTCAGTAACAGATTACTGATGTAAAGCAGGAGATGATTACATGTCTAAGTTGTTTAATTTCCTTTTAATTTAGACCCAAAATTATTTCAAAGAACGACCTCTCTGACAGGGTGATTCAATGTAGACCCACCACATTCTGAGTCTTAGGACAAGGCCATGTTTAATGAGCTTTCTCTCCATGTCCCCCACTTCTACTCCCACTTTCACCAAGATCCAGGGATAAGAAGCCATCAACTCAAAGACCAACAGCAAGACAAAAAAAAAATGACAGATTGCCTAGGAAGCCTGGGAGTGCATAACAAACATCTGGTTCTACAGCTGCTAGCCATACTTTCTCTGGCCCAAGACAGTTCTTCTACTGCTATTGGAAGCCAAGGATTAAAAAACAAACAAAACAATTGAATAAAAAATTCCAGAGTGCAATGGTGTAAAGCCAAGTATTAATTTAGTCATGTATGCACATGTGTATGTGTCCTGGGTCATAACATGAGATGTATTTCTTTGAGAGCTGTCCTAGGAAATCTGTAGTATTTACTTGAAGGTAAGGGTGAAAGAAGTCAGTTAATATGAAATGTCTTAGATATCAACAGACCAGCTTTTGAGATCTAGTCCCACCCCTTCAACTAATCTACCAATTGATATTAATAGTAGTTCAAGTCACCTGAGGAGTTTCTGGCTGTCCCAAGTTTGGCATTGAAACCCAAAACTTATTCCATCACCACTCTCTCCTGATTTCTCTCACCTCCTGGCAAGAAGCGTCCTTTGTTCATTTCAAGTGGGCCCATAAGGAATAAAGGGAGTAGATATGAATAAAGAAAAAACATATAGCATCTTGTTTCTGTAAATAGATATGGAAAAACAAACAAAAATAATCTCAGGGGACTACAGAGAATGTCTTAAACCAAGCTCGATTATTTTTACAAATGAGGAAAAGTTAATGCCATTGACATTTAGTGATTTACTTGAGGTCTCATAGCAATTTAGGGATAGATTTAGAGCAAGAAATTTGGTCTTCAAATTTACTGACAAGGGTTCTCCCTCTAACACCACGCCCCCTGGTGGAGAGGTGTGTGAGTGGTACTTAAATGCGGATACGTTTTCATTCAGTCTTCTAGAGCCTGCACACCGTGCTGCCAGGGCATCTGGATTTTGTGCAACACAGTGAGGGATAGTGCCTGGCAGTAGGGAGTGAAGCTGCCATTCCTCTCCATTCTGCCTGAATTTACCTGGACTTGAAGCATCTTGAGAGGAGACACTGAGTCCAAGTTGGCTTCACTAATCACATAGCAATTGCCTAAGTGGAGGTGGGGGCTGGTGACTCCCAGGGGTTTTCTAAGTAGGGTGTTTCCCTATCTGCAGCTTAGTGACACCTGGTGGAGAATTTACCTATGGTTTATTAAAACACACACACAAAAGGGCTGGCTGGTTAGCTCAGTTGGGTAGAACATGATGCTGATAACACCAAGGTCCAGGGTTCAATCTCTGTTCTGGCCAGCCACCTAAAGAATAAAAAAATAAAACAAAGATAAAACAAAAGTGCAAGTGGTTTGAAACAGGAATTTTCTTGTCCCAAATTCCAAGGCAAAATTCTACCAGGTGAAAGTCCTAAAGAAAGGCTGGAAATGTTTCTACCTTTTTTTTTTTTAATCATAACACATATTCTTTATTGTCCAGTAGATGCAATCTTAACTCATTTTAAATGAGCTGTACACACCATTCCCAACACTTCTTTTCCTTGATCCACATCGAAGCTTTTCTAATTTCTCTTTACAAGGAATATTTTGTGCAACATGGCCAAACAGAGTCTAGGTTCCAATAGTTATGGCCAACCCAATGTAAAGTTGGCAGGTGGCCCCTATCCCTCTCCTTCACTCAAGAAATTAACGTTAGTGCTTTCTCTTACACATTGAGCAGTTAAGGTAAGACGTAAAGTTCCTTCCCACTAGGAGCATACATTTTCAAGCATAAGCAGACAGCTTTTAAAATTAAAAGTTAATTTTGAACTATATGATGCTGAAGCAGAAATCATCTCAAAGAGCATTGCATCCTAACTTCATTTAAGGATGAAACTTTTTTAGTTAATAAAAGAGCCTGAATGAGAACTTGAGTTGCTTCATTATACTGCAGTTATTGACTCAAGAAATATTTATCAAGCATCGACTTTGTGCGAGACACTATACTAGTGCTGGGCAGACAACGTGAACAAGACAATCAAGGTCCCAGCCCTCCCCAAGCTTACAGTACAGTGGGGAAACAGTCCACAAAAATAGAGCAAAGAGAATGTATCTGTGGAGTACACTAACATTTATAAAGCAAACGTATTTCACAGGGCCTACCTTCCAACCTGTAGTTTCAGGTTTAGCCTAACTTTTTAAAATTATACATAGAAATTTTAAGCTTGCAAAAGACAGGAAAAATTCCCCAGGCTAAAGTCTCTGTTGTAGATAAAGAATTGTAACACAGCAAAATTGTTGGCTCAAGGACAGATGCCCTTGGAGCAGGTTAACCTGAAGTTACTTGATTGTTATGTAAACATACTGAGGAAACTGCTGTAGGAAAAGACAGTATTTGCTAAGAACAAGCTTTTGTTGGTGGACTGACTTAACCTTTTGCAAACTGCATTATGGAATGTCACTTTGTTATTTCACTGATATTACCAGCTTCTATTGTTAAACAATACTTAGCCATAATCCACCTATGTTCCTTTTCTGTAACTTTCTGGCCTGGGGAATATATACTGATAGAGAACCCCAGTTCGGTGTTATTTTTTCAAGGAGGAATGCTTCTCTCTTGAGGATTCCTGGAAAATTAATCCCTTCAGGGCTTCTTGCTGCTCAGAAGAAATGGGCTTTGAGTAATCTTTTGCATCTCCATCACCCAGGGGAGAGAGGTGACAAAGAGAGTGTAACATGTATCAAAACAAGTTGTATTAAATGCTATTAAGAAAAAAAATAACTGGGTGCTTTGAGAGGACAAAAGGGGAGGGCTGCCTAAATAGGCTGGGTGATTAAGAAAGGCCTCTTTAATAGAGGTGACATTTCAGAAGAAAACTAAAGGATGAGAAAGGATCTGCCATGGTTGGTTGGGGAAGAAGCTTCAAGAAGAAAGAAGAACATGTGGAAGCTTGGGACAGGAATGAGCTGTGTACTCCAGGAACGGCAAGAAGGCCTGGGAACTCAGAGCTCAGAGAGTAAAAGGTGCAGCTTGTTTTGTCTTTAGCTTCAATCCTCTTTCTTAAAAGGAAAGCTTATGCTGCATGCAGTCAGTAAACCAGGTGAGAACACGACTGCTCTGATCAAAAATGGGGGCAGAACTCCACCCACCTACATGAGCAACTCAGCATGTGTGGAGCTCAGAACTGTGCCTGGCTAATGCTGAGTGCTCAAAAAATGTTGGCTTTAAACAAAGGCAAGTGTAGGAAGCCTTCTGCCTCAGACTCTCACCTTCCAGGCATCCCCTTAGAGGGTTCCATGGAACAGAGCTTGATAATCATTGCACTATTGCTGCTGCCTTAGGAAGGAGTATGAATTTCTGAAATGGTGGTGTTTGTAAAATCTACTTAATATGAAGAGTCTTTCTGGAGGAGACTTGATTAGTAGCAGTAACCAGTGATTTTGTTTGTTTTGGTGGCTGGCTGGTACAGGGATCCAAACCCTTGACTTTGGTGTTCTAACAAGTAATTAGTGATTTTGATTGAAAGTTATATGCAGGTCTTGATATGAACCATGTGAATAGTCTCAGGTAACATACAATTGACAGGAGTAAATGAAGTAGAAAAGGAAGGTAAACAAGAGAAGACTAATAGATGGCAAAATGTGACTGGGTCCAGTGCTTCTCCTCCTGCGTAAGAATCATGGAAGAACTTGTTAAAACAGCCCCAGAACTTCTGATTCAGCCATGTCCAAGGTGGGTCTTGAGAATTTGTATCTCCAGAAAGTTCCTAGATAATGTCAATGCTGCTAGCCTGGAAACCATACTTGGAGAACCACTGGTCTAGATCCTGGAAACCAGCAAAAAAACAACAACAACAACAAAAAACGCCTAAATGGGAACAGATTGAAGGGCAGGTCATACCCAACTCTGAGGTTTTTTCTGGCAGAATGAGTCATCTCTGACAGAGGTGGGTGAGGGTTAGCCACTCACCTGTGCCCTCCCTACCAGGTTATAATGAAACCAAGTCTGTAGTATGCTGACATACTTGCATGCAGATACAAAATTCAGAAACCCTGCTCTGTAAGTTCGACCAAGTCCTGCCATCTGTCACTTCAGTTGCTCCAAGCACACCTTGCCTAAAAAGCTTACTCAGTTAATCAGGATGAGAGTCAGCCTCAGGGATCCCAAACCCTCTGAACCAATGGCTGGACACAAGATGTTTAGGAATCAAGATATAGATGCCATCCTTAGGGCTAAGGTTTCCAGAACTCTAAATTCTTATAACCTGCTCATGCAAGGATAGAAGCATTTCTAAAATATTTCAGCCGATCACTAATTTTATCAATAAAAAACCATTTCTAATATTCATTTTGGTAATTAGTAAATCCTCTGTGATTATTCAGAAGTAAAGATAACTCAAGCTTTGTTGTGGCCATTTCTGGATCTTTGTAAGGCTAAAGGACTACACCAATTGCCTGGTTGGGGTAATAGCTACACTAATTGTATGGCTAAAACAATTCATCAGGTTCATGCTAGGTAATTGGGAAAGATTCCGGAAGCCATTAGTGGATGACACGAGCTCAGTCCTCAGCAGTAGCAGCAGCAGCAGCAGTAGCAGCATAAGTGGCTGTGGCCTCTTGGTGCATCCGGGGTCACTGGCAGCAATAGCCCCCAGCAGCAGCAGCAGCCTTCCTGGGGACATGCTGGGGTGGAGGAGTAAAAAACCATTTCTAATATTCATTTTGGTAATTAGTAAATCCTCTGTGATTATTCAGAAGTAAAGATAACTCAAGCTTTGTTGTGGCCATTTCTGGATCTTTGTAAGGCTAAAGGACTACACCAATTGCCTGGTTGGGGTAATAGCTACACTAATTGTATGGCTAAAACAATTCATCAGGTTCATGCTAGGTAATTGGGAAAGATTCCGGAAGCCATTAGCGGATGACACGAGCTCAGTCCTCAGCAGTAGCAGCAGCAGCAGCAGTAGCAGCATAAGTGGCTGTGGCCTCTTGGTGCATCCGGGGTCACTGGCAGCAATAGCCCCCAGCAGCAGCAGCAGCCTTCCTGGGGGCATGCTGGGGTGGAGGAGTCCTGTAGATCAGAGCCACTCATCCTTTATACTTAAGTCCATAACCCAGGACACCTGGGTGCACATGCACAATTACATTAGACAATAACCAAGGAACACCTGGGTGCATGTACATATTTACATCAAATGCTCAGCAAGATTCTGTACATCTGAGGGGCCCTGACCATTTTCCTTCACTTTCCCTACAGCCTTCCTGATTAGAATGTCATATAAGCTCCTTTGGTACACCCCTGTGTTACCCTAAAGGTCACCCACTTGATATCACGTTGTTTATGCTAATGTGTTTGAATGACAATTACATCATAGAAGACACAAGATATAGTAAAACTTAAAAAGTGAAAAATGGTGTTTAATAAAATTGAAGAAAGACATACTATTCACAGATTTACTAGAAAGTAGGGTATACTCTGATTTAGCTTAGCACGCTGTTTGTAGCGGCAGTGGACTGGATGTGTCTCTCCCTCCCCCACCATGTGTTCATGTGTTGAAGTCCTAACCCACAATGTGATGGTGTTAGGAGGTAGAACTTTTGGGAGGTAATTAGGTCAAGAGGGCAGAGCCCAGAGAGCTGCATTGCCCCCTCCCACCATGTGAGGACACAGCCAGAAGGCACCATCTGTGAACCATGGGCCTCACCAGACAATCTGCCAGAGCCTTGATCTTGGACTTCCAGCCTTAAGAACTATGAGAAATAAATTTCTGTTGTTTATAAGCCACCCACACTACGGTATATTTTTATAGCAGCCCGAATGGACTGAGACAGTGGCCTAAAAATGACCTGAGGAAGAGGATCTCTTAAAATTCTTTGATTAAGTTTATATTGTAGTAGTGACCATTCTTCTTCCCTCCTTTCTTATCCTCCTTGCTCCTTCTTTGCAAGACATTTTAAAATAACTTGTGATGTGACTTATCTGTTTGTGCTATTTTCAGAGCTTTATCCTGAGCCAGCTAGAGCAAAGGTCCGGGTAGGCAGAGGCCCAGAGTATGAATCTATGAGTATGGGGGATTACCATATAATTTATCTTCCAAACAGTACAATTTTGAGATTAGAAGGGGGTATCAAAAATCATCATAATTTTCTAATTTTTTTTCTTTTTTAAATTTTTATTGAATCATAATTTGTTATACATATTTTGGGGGTTCAACATTGACATATGTTGATCAAATCAATATTACCTATATTGTTACAAATTGTACTTATTCTTTATGCCCCTTGTCCAATCTCTCCCCACCCCCCTCTGCCTCCTCCCTCCCCCCTCTAATTACCCTAGATTTCTTCTCTCCTTCTGAAAGAGTAAAGGTTACTCTGTTGATGTTGCCTAGATGATCTGTCCAATGGTGAGAGGTGTGGTCAGGTCCCCCAATATTATCGTAGAGTAGGTGCTTCTTCTGTCATTCTAGAATGGGCTTTGTGGAGAGAGACATCCTCTTCTTTTCTTTGGTCTCTGCTGGTGACTCTCCTTGTGTCAATGCACTCCAGTGGCTGACGGACCATCTGTGTGGTGGTTATGGCATCTAGCCACTTTCATGGCAGCCATGGTCATTGTGGTGGCTGTGTGGACCACCCACATGGAGGTGATGTTTTAGGCATGCTCCTTGGTGCTGGTGGTGTGCCTGGCTGTGGGGGGGTCCAGTCCCCAGGTCCATGCCTCAGGTTCCTGTGTAGGCACTGAGGTGCTGGCAGTGTGCCTGGTTGTGGGAGTGAGGTCTTGTCCCTGGCTCCATACCTCAGGTCCCCAGGCGGGCCCCAAGGCGCTGACAGTATACCTGGGCTGGAACTAATATTTATCCTTTGTTCACTTCTAAAATGCGGAAACTTCCTGTGGGGACCAGCACTTGAGCTGTGTGGTTTAGCTAAATTGCTGCTTTGCTGCTGATTCCCTAGGGAAGGCTTTTTGTGCAGCTCAGGTTTTAATGGTTGACTTTATAGGTACTTCCAGCTTTCCAGAAACCTGGTGCACATGGGTTGTGTCGAAACTCTGATCTGGGCCTGAGTCTTTTCAGCAGACTGCACCCCATGCAATTCTATATTCCTGACCAGTCTCCTCTTAGAGGTCCTACACTGACTGGGAGGCAGATCAGCTGTCCTTGCTGTGCTCCAGTGTTCCCCCAGTGGGCCCATCCCCCCTCTTCCACTGGGGGAATGCCGGGGCACAGTAAGGACAGCTGATGTGCCCCCCAATCAGCACAGGACCACTCAGAGGAGACTGGTCAGGAATATAGAATTGCATGGAGTGAAGTTTGATGAAAAGACTCAGGCTCAGACCGGTGTTTCTATACAACCCAGGTGCTCCAGATTTCACCAGATCTGGAAGTATCTATAAAGTCAACCATTAAAACCTGAGCTGCACAAAAAGCCTTCCCTAGGCAATCAGCAGCAAAGCAGCAATTTAGCCCAACCACAGAGTGCAAGTAATGGTCCCCACAGGAAGTTCCCCCATTTTAGAAGTAAAGGACAACAAATTAGTTCCAGTGCAGCATTTAAGTGGTGGGAACAGCAAATAATCCAACACAGAACTGAAAGAGAAAACAAAGTACCCACAACCAGAGACAAAGTTTGGTAACTAGTAAAGGTCTCATTTCACTATAGAACACCTATAACACCTGAAGGACCAGAAGTCCCCGGGCTACCAAGTCAGAAAGGGGGGAGGGCCAGGGGCCTCAGCCATGCCCCCAACACCTGCAACCAGTCCTGAGGACTGGGGCTGAGGACCTCAGCCACACCCTCCGACAAGAGCTACTACCCCAGTGACAACCACTGAGCCACTGCAGGAAGGCCCCAGGCTCTCCTGAGCCAGGGCAGTGGGGGGCCCAAGAGCCTCAACCATGCCCCCTCTTCATAAGCCACCAGCCCAGCTGTAACCACCCTTCCACTGCAGGAGGAGCCAAGGGCTCTCCCAAGCCACAGCAGTAGGGGACTGAGGGTCTTGGCCACACCCACCCCCCAGGCTCAACCAGCCCAGTGATGACCAGCAAGTCACAGCAAGAAGGGCCCTGGGTTCCTGAGCTGGGGTGGTGGGGGGCGAGGGCTATTGCCACATCTCCTTGACATCTGCACCCAGCCCAGCAATAACCAAGCCACTGCTGGAAGCCCACAAGTCTCCCCTGTGGGAATGAGGGGGGTGCCACAGGCCTCAATCCCACCCCTCCTCCTTCCTCCTTATTCCATCCCATCCCCTTCCCCTTTCCCATCTCCCTCTCCCTCCCAACCACTCTACAACATCGTAGAATGTAAAAAAAAAAAAAATTAATAAAATGATTTTTTAAAAAGTGTTCTCTCTCATTTTAAACAATGCAATCATAGAGAATTCATTCATCAAAAGGTTCAGTGCCATTATAGGACACTTGGGCTTATTTAAAAAGTAATTTTTGTCAGGCTAAAATGTTTTAAAATTTTGACAAATGACCCTTCTTATTTGAATTCAAATCAGCCTCAACAAAATTTTGTAGTTTATTTATTTACTTATTTATTTTGGCAGCTGGCTGGTATAGGGATCCGAGCCCTTGACCTTGGTGTTATGAGGCTATGCTCCAAATTTTGTAGCTTATGAAACTTTGGATATATAAAAGTATTTGTAAAGTTTTACAATTATAGCTTCTATTTCCATTGGTAGACTATTGCCGTTTTTAAAAGAATTATGAATTTTGTGTGCACCTCAATCAATTCCAAGAATATTTCTGATCCGTGGGTTTCTTAATTTAATAAGAATACTGTTCTACCATAAAACTGTACCCCATCAAAATTTACTTCTGTATTATCAGTGAAAACCAAATCATTTTATCTTCAAAGCTTGAAATTTTAAACTGAAACTATAGTAGCATTCATAATGGAGTTAGATGTTCCATTTTTGATAGAATAAGCTTCTGAAAACTTGACTTGATTCCATGAATTGGATGAAAAAAATCAAACTATTATTGAAATTAAATATCCAATGACACCAATATGAAACAGACCGAATTGAACTTGTTGCAAAGTTCTTCCTGCTAAGAAAACCAATACATTAATAAGTATCATTTTGCTTTTCATATGTGCACAAGAAAACAAACTTGAAAGTGAGCGACATTACTTTAGAAGAGCTGTCATTTGATCTACGAGGGTACTTCAAAATTTCATGGAAAGATTCATCTTGTCTTTCAATTCTATTTTTCCACAAGCTTTTTGAACTACCCTCCAATAGGAGAAGCATGTTTCACAGAGTGATAAGTAAATTCATCTCTGTATCTGCCAGTGTTACATTGTCATCTTTAGGCACACTCTTAAAAGAACTAAAAACTAACATTTGAAGTAGATGCTGATTCTTTAGCAAATTTGGGTCTTCTACTTCTCATGTGATGTTACTATAGTGCTATTACTACAGTCTCCACTGGGGATGGTAAGTGTTGATAAATATTTTGTGCAATTTACATATTCATCCTTAGCTTTCTTGAGAAAACAAAGTTCAGACTTAATTTTTCATTCATTAAGAACTTTTTTAAAAAGCTTATTCTTTTTTTTTTTTTAAAGCTAGTCAAGCATGGTTGTGGGGGGGGAGACAATATAAAAAGCTTATTCTTGGGCCGGCCCGGTGGCGCACTGCTATAGTGCGCCACTTGGGAAGCTTGGTGGCGCTCCCGCCGAGGGTTCGGATCCCACATACAGACCGGTTCCCGCTCACTGGCTGAGCGAGGCGCGGGAGCAACACCGAGGGCTGCGATCCCGTTGCCGGTCCCGGTCCGGTACAGGGGCGACACTGAGGGTTGCGATCCGTTGCCGGACACGGAAAAAAGACAAAACAAAACAAAACAAAACAAAACAAAAGCTTATTCTTGCTGAAAGAGTTTATTGGAAAAAATTAACATAAGTACAATAAATAAATGGTTGCAGATTTACACAATACATATATATTTATACAGTAATTAATAAGCCACAAAAGCAAGAGTGTCCAGACCTCTCTTTATATACAGTATGGAAGGACTGCTCAGCCTATTTTCCCTATTAATGTCATATACGATTAACCTAAAATTAGCTGGTCTGGAGGCTTTGTGCAACTCTTACTTAGATGAAAGGATGGGCACCACTGGTAGATGTAGCAAGTGGTTGGCAGCTGTATAGTCAGGGACTTTTCCCACCGTCGCTTGAGACCTGAGTGAGTTCATTGACTATTGGTAGCCACCAGTGTTGGAACGCACTGCCCTCTGCCATCCTTGAAGAGGGAGGTATTAGTTACAAAATGTCTGGTGAGGACTGGGGAAAGGAAGACAGATTGTCTTTCCCATCTAAAAGAAGAGCTGTTAAGATTTGAATCCAGGCAACACTAATGCCCTTGTCTAGGCTTTTTTCTTTATTGTTGGCATTTCAAATTTTCACTGATTTTCTTTTTTTCTTTATATAACTCCATCTATGTCTACTAGCTTTTGAAGAATCAAAAAATTTCTGGTCCACTAAGGATTCATTTTCTCACTTGCTATCATGGATACTTTTTTTTTTTTTTTTTTTTTTCTTTTT